>NW_027106983.1:467956-473919 GCF_000696795.3 Halyomorpha halys
AGCAACCAAACGAACAAACAAACAAAACCACCTCAAGAATCAAAGGATCTTTTACAGCAAGAATGGGAATAAATTAACACGGATTTAATTAAAAATGGCGTACGTTTACAAGCGGTAATAGCCAACGGACTTTATACAAAATATTAAATTTAAAAAAAATAATAATAAAACGCAAGGTTTGTTTAATACTTTTTTCTGAATTTTTTGTAAGTTTGATATTTTGTTTTTTTATGAAAGAAGCTTTTCATTTGAGTTTTATTTTTAGTTGAAGTTATAGAGTTTTTTTACTGCATAAATTCATAATTTAATAAAAACAAAACTGGTATGCAAATACTTTCTTCGGTCATTGTAAATTAACATGATATTTTTAGTCCAGTAAATGAATAAAAGTTGGTGTAGTAATAAAGTTGTGTCAGGTCTGCCAATATAGACTTGAGGGTACAAGGCCATGTTTTTCATTGATATCTCCAAAACTGTAGGTCGAACCCTAAAACATTTAGCCGATAAATTAAGGATCTTTTTTCCTATAGATCATATGTTCCTACAATAATGCATCTATGGTTTTTTAGTATTTTTTACACGAAACCTGTTGTTACTCACATTTCGCTTTATTATTTTTACGAGTGAACCTTTGTAATAAGTAGACCACTAATTTTTTTTTTACTCCTCTAAATTTGGGGCTTCGTCTTTTAATATTCGTTAAATATCAAAATAAAAAATAAAAATGTTACAAAAGTAATAGGTCCACATATAATGTATAGTCATTAACAAATAAGGACGTAAAACAACCTAAGAGTTGCACATTTTATAATAAAAGGCAAAATTATAATATGAGTTGAACCAGAGAGAATGGATACAAAATTCTTATTTTTTGAATAATAGCCTCTTCATATTTTATTGGTTAAAATAATTGAAAGAACATTAAAAGAAATCGAGAGTTAAATAAATTTATATCCAATGGTCATCATTTTGTGTTAAGAAGCTTCGGTTCATAGTCGTTAAGACGAATATCTTGAAACAACTTCATTGATCAACCTGAAAGAATCTTCCCGAGATTTCCCCAGGGAAAGTGGTGAGGGGTTGAACGAACGCAATCTATCAGTCCCTAAAGATAAATTGTTTATTTCGACTGTGAACATTAGAAGATGAACAAATTATAGAATTTGGGCAGGAAATTGTCAGATATTTATACTGTCGTTCTTATTTAAATTGCCCTATCAGCAAAATATTAATATTGTGTAGTTTCTTTTTCAAATACCTGTAGACTGTGGCGACTTCTTCTGTAATAACTTAAAATAAACTGCTTACCTCGTACAGGGTTTAATTGTTACTTAAATGTTTGAAATTTAAGTGACAAAAAACACTGAGATACAAATGAAAAACACAAATTTCACGTTTTCAAAGCAATCAAAATTCAGTTCGGACAATTGAATTAAGGAAGACAGTTTACTCCTGATTAAAACTACGGCGTCACTTTATCAATCCACCATAGATTTAATTAATCCTACAAGTTGATTTCTTTTGAAGCGATATTAAAATATGTAAAAAGTTATAGTCAGAGAAAATATGGAGTCCGGTCAGGTACAGGGACAAACGATGTTCCTGTTAACGATTCTGAAGATTTGTTTGGTGAAGGAGCTAGGGAAGAAAGGAGGCCAGCCAGGGGAGCGTCCCAATGGAAGTAGACGAGTCAGGATGGACCAGAATTAAATACCAACGCGCTAGGGATCCCTGGCGAAGATAGGAGTATTATGAAAACGTGAGAGATCGGACAAGAAATACGGAGAGTAGATCGAACCAATTGAAGCACAGAGGTAACGGTTTCTGTATTAAATTTGAGATATGTAAGTAGGCTACCGAGGAGGGAAGGAGAGGAGGGTTTCACGCCGTTTTTTAATTTCAAGCGCTTTTTAAATATCTAACTATCTTAAAGTCTCCTTTTCCCGTTTGAAGCAGATATTTCGAAAGTGATATAGTCGCTTCATTCTTGGGGTCATAGTGGAGCGGGTCCGGGTGAGAAGGATTGCATTTTTTTAAAAATCTCCTCTTGTGAGATTGTGACATGTTGTATATTGACCAACCTACTCGCTAATATTACGCATAGCTAATATTTCAGTATTAATAACCTTAATAATACATTATTAATATATGTATAAATAATGAATGCCATGATGAGGGGCATATTGATAATCCCACTAAATGTACAGAAAAAACGAAGCAAGTCAGGGCGCTCAGAGAGTGAAAAGGAGTCGAGGATAAATCAACAATCTTTCAAGATAAAATAACACATGTCAAGGAGCGTCGTTAACGTGAGGAGTTGCAAAATTTAAAGAAGCAGGAAATAATAGTAAATAATAAGTCACTCTAGAATAGTCACTTGTAGACAGTAGACCACAGGAAGTGGAATGAAAATATTGTGGATGAAAAGTATCTTGTATAGATTAGGGGGAGTGACTATATTTAGGACTCTACATCACATAGAGACATTAGAGAAAAACCGTCCATCATCTTTCAACAGCTAATGGACGACCTTCTTCGCGGAATAGACGAATCCATGTGCGATCTTCATTTATTGATTTTTAGTAAGAGCGAAAGCGTACACATAGCACAGTTGCGGACCGTCTTCCAGCGAATTCGGCAATTCGTACTGAAATTATTTTGCGAAATATCGTCACTCGGTAAGGAGCAGGTAAGGAACAATCCTCGAGAAGCAGGTACAATCCTGGTACGTGCGATTTCTAAAGAGAGGGTCGAACCCAATGGACGCAAAGTGGAGTATCTTCAGAGTATGATGGTGCTCAGAGATATATAAGAGAACAGGCTGCTAGGGCCCGCCACTTATCATCGCCAGTGAATGTGCGCTGGTGGCGGTACTATCTCAGGAGGATGAGAGAGGAGGACTCCCGGTAGCATACGAGACCAGGGGCCTAAAGAACGCGGAGACGCTGTATAGGGCTCTTGAGCGGGAACTATTAGGGATTTTGTGGGCAGTGGATAACTTTTGATCTTACGTGAAGAATCGTCGGCAAGGGTTAACCGTTGAAATAATCTCCTAAGTCAATATAACATGGAAATTTTTTACAAGCCGAGTAGAGAAAATTTAGTTATGGATAAGTTATTTCGCGCGATTACAGTTAATGCCATGAAGGAGGAACAAGGGGAGCCCTTATAGAACCCATGAAGGAGATGTATGGCAATAGCAGAGGGAATGAACATGTGATACATAATGAATAAGTGATACTCTCATTTTACTATTTATGTCTTATTTAAGGCATGGAGCATGTATAGCAATACTTTCTATGGATAAGACAAAAACAAATAAAACCTGTTGACACAATGAAAAAAAATCTAGGAACCTGGATATAAGGTAAATATGTCTACAATATTAGCTCTGATATACTGTATAAAGTAAATCAAATAACTAGGCCATTTTGTCGAATGTGTTTATTTCTCAAACTTATGATTTGCAGCATTAATAATTTTTAAAGATAATAATTTTTTTTTCAATTAATGACTTTTAAGCAAAAAATGATTGATAATTCCTTAACTATCTATAATTATTGAAAATTGCAATGGATATTTATCTTTTTTTTTCTCAATAATAACCAAAGAAATCATAGATACCTTTCCTTATAAAATAGTATCTCATTAATTTTTTAAAACTTTTTTTTTACTTTTAATGTGTCATTACTTGGTATAATTCAAAATTAGTCTAAAACTACTTAAATCTAATTTAATCTAAATAAGTTTTTTTTAATTACATTGTTCGTGAGTAGATTATCAATATTTAAAAGTTTTACTCCTTTTCATGATCGTATTTTCAAAATAATCTACACCCATTTTTAATATATTTTTAAATCTGTATATTTAATATTTAAAAAATAACATTATTCTATGTTCAAACAAATATCTTAAATATCAAACGAAGTTATAATCTTTATCGGACATCAAGTCGAAAGTTCTAGCTCAAGTTAAATTTAAAAAAACAAAACAGCATTCTTCATTTTTATGGTTAGAAACAGATTGTCATATTATCAAGCACAAGGAATTAATTAATCAGTTTTTATCTCCATGTAGTGAATAAAAATAAATGTCTAAGGGAAAAAAACGATCAATTGATCATTCACCAAATATTGATTTTTTTACCAAAAACCTGCTATTTGGTTAATAAAATATTGGAAGCATTCCAAAAACTTTTAATATTTCCCAGGCAATTCTTATCAGAATTCATTGAGAATTATCAGTAATCAAAATTAGAAACCCGTATGCTTGAAATTCACATAAATCATACAATACCTATAAATCCATAAAATTTTACAACTTATCTCATGAAAATAGTTTTAATATTCTGATTTACACTAAGTTTAATTTTTTTTGCATACATATAGTCTTCTAAATATAAATTTAAAAAATGGCAGCCATGAAACACAATACACTATCAGACATATCAGGAATAAAAAGATAAGTTAACGCTGTACCAGTTTAATTTTTATTGTTGTAAGCCGTTAAGAGAACGCTGGAGAGAGAAAAATAGGGAGAAGTAATTATACTAATGGTCTACCCCTGCTAAATATAAAAAAAAAAATACATCCCCGGCTATACATTTCAAAACCCCGACACATTTATCAAGATCTCGTTGGCACCTGTGAATTTTTTTTGTTATTTATTGTCCAGGGCTTGTTCTTATCTTATAATTAACTTTCTGTATAATTAAAATAAATATTGATTATGATATTATGTTGGTTCGAATCACCGAAAGGCTTCAAAGGCTAAAAAATAATTTAATATACACATATATAATATACATCAGGATATTTATAATTAACATATAATGCGGGATTCAATAAAATCATTTTTACAGTAATTTAAAATATTAACTATGGAAAACACTGGACTCATGTTTTAAGATTTGATACAAAAGTCACCCAATGATGATCCTAGGAACTCCGCATTGCAATTTACGGATTATCTTCTCGATAAATATTTTTTTTACTAAAGTTGCAAATAAATTGTCATGTTCATTTCGTAATTTAGAAAAAAAAAATGTGTCGTTAAAAAAATAAAATGGAATCAAATAGTAAAACAAACGCCCTCCGTTTATTTTATCTTTCTGATATCTGCGGGCGGGGCCGGTTCGAATCCGGCCTGGGGCGTTGACTTTTTTCATTAAGTGTTGGTCCTTCAAAATAAAAAACTTGACCCCCCCCCTCCCATGGTTAGAATAGGTTGGTCACCTGTAGATAACTAGGCGAACATCACCTTCGTTGTGGATTGCCTTAAAAAATACTTTGGGAGAAAAGGATACCAGATAGTTTCACTAGAACAACAATAATACTCGTTATTTGTTTGTTATAGGCCTTTGATGTTATTATGACCTTTCAACTTCATATTATTATTTTGGGAAAAAAATTAACAATTAAAATTAACACGAATCGAGGTTAGGTTGATGTCACAAAACTATAAACAAGAAATTGAAAAAAAAGGGATATTTTCCCCGTTATTTTCTATGAGGGATAAAAGGGGGAATCGATGTTAATTCAGATTTCAAGCCTCTTTGACGAAAAAAATATTATTAAAAAATAAATTAAGAAGTTCATTTAGTAAAACATAATCAAACTTACATAAATTAATAACACTTACTTATTATTATGTTAATGGTTCTTTTCTTTGAAATAAAAATCTGAGTGAATAATCTTATGAAAAAAGCAAAGTTTTAGATGACCAGATATCAATCTTCATGTACTTCAGACAAAAGCCTAAAGCGTGATCTACTAAACACATTTCAGTCACGTTTTCCAACCGGGGGTGGGTTACAGTTCTGTATCTTCCAAGGTCGAGAGTTTTATTGGCCAAAATCATTCTGAACTGGACAAATCTGGCTATAAGAAAAGACAGTTTTTTTTTCTAATGCATATTTAATTGAAACTGAAGAAAGAGAATCAAACTGATATAAACACCCTCAA
>NW_027106983.1:474436-474768 GCF_000696795.3 Halyomorpha halys
GGTTTTGAAACAGCCGCCATTTTTTATTCCCCCTACCTTTACTTGGCAGACTATAATTTTGACTATTAATTATACATAGTTTTCATTAAAGTAATCAAAAATTTGGGTGAGATAACTGCCTTTTTTTCTTCCCGGCTCTTGTACTAATTGGTTTTGATATGTAGATCGTATGTGTGTATTTTTAATGAGGTGTAGATAGTTGACCGTAAATTAATGCTTGAAGAAGTTTGTCGGGGTTTGTGCAGTCAGCAAAGAACAACATAAATAAACAAAACCATATTTATTTATTTTATGCCGACGTTTCGACCTGAGTTTCAGGTCTTCATCAGAGC
>NW_027106983.1:476573-490342 GCF_000696795.3 Halyomorpha halys
GTTGTTGTTATCTCTTTTGTTCTCTAGCCCTGATGAAGACCTGAAACTCAGGTCGAAACGTCGGCATAAAATAAATAACTATGGTTTTGTTTATTTATGTTGTTCTTTGCTGACCGCACCCCCCGACAAACTTCTTCAAGTGTGTGTATTTTTATTTTTAGTGTTGTTTTCTTTTATCTAAGTGTTATCATTAGACACACATTTTCCAAATATTTCATTTTTTCGCTCATTAGTATCTAATTTTTGTTGTATTTCTTATTGATATTTTTCTTTCCATTTCTTAATTGTTTGTTAATTCAGTGTCGTTTATAATTATAAATCTTAAATAGTACATTGCCCTGGTATGACAAGATAAACTACGTCTACTTCACTATCACTTAATTTTCAATTTTTTATTGATATATTTAATAGCTTAATTGGTTTTATTTTATTATAACTTTTTTACATATATACGCACAAAATATTAAAATGTAGTACAACCGTAATGACATGGGACGAGCAAATGAATTGTACTAAATGGTTCATTCGTGGGATTATAACAGGAATATATATAATGTATGGTGATAGGCTGCCAGTGATTGGGAATGCTCATTCATAACAATGGTGAGTTTGTGATTGTTAATCGATACCAAACATTTTTTTAAACAACATTAGTGCCAAGGTTCTTGTAGCCATGATTAATAGTAGTTTGATGACCGAGAAGTTCCCTAGAAGGGACAAAACAATCAGACAAGCTCGCTCACCTGGCAGTTAACACACACGATTGGACACAGAGAATTACTAACTCATAAAACGAGTTGGGAAGCAGATAGAAACAGTTAGGCAGGCCATTGAGAGGCCGGTTATAGGAGGGGAGCAGGTAGCACTCGATAGTAGCCGTCCTGAAAACGTAAGGTCGGGGGGAGGATGGTGCACGGGTCCCCCCAGGCTAGTCGAGGCAGGGAATAACTTTGCCAATTCACGTGTCTTATCAACACAGCCCTAAGGAAAACTCGGGATTATCAACAACCCAATGTATTGAAGTAAAAAAAAACTGGAGGATAGTCTAACAGACTTTTTTACTCTATAAAAAAGTAGTAAGTCCTCATTACCAGAATAAACCAAGACGTATATAGGAGAATGTTCGCGTATCGATGACTTTTTTTGAAGGAACGTTAATTGTTTCACCAGTGTAAAATCTCTGAGCTCCCTAACCTTCTTATTGTGTGTAAACGCTGTCCTTGTCACTAAGCAGAAATTATGGGGAAGTATTTTTAGTTTTGGAAGAAGTAGTTGACCATATGAAGTAACTGGTAAGAAGATAGTCCGGTTAGCGATCAATAAAGGTTCCAAAATAGTGAATGATATATAGTTACACTTTAATTTAAGAATGGAATTTGGATCAGAATTGATTATTCCTTTTCTTTTTCTTAATTGAGAATCAGAATATATTTAATTTGTGTAGGGATTTCATATTAATTTATACAATAGGCAATGTATGAACCAAGTTATTTTTATTTTGTGGTTTCTGATTAGCTTTGTTTTCTTTGAACTGCAAAATTTATGTTATTATAAAGGGATTTTGTCCCAGAATATAATTTATTTTCTATCTATTTATGTATTTGTTGATAACCGTGCCTTGATTCGAGTCTGGCTGTGGCAGATAATTCACTTATTCTATTATAACACTTGGGATCGACCCCGGTCGGGAAACACTCCTAGTTCACACCCAGGATGAAATGGTAACCCTCGGATTGGAGTGGAGGATAACCTCAGTAAATGAGCGTTGATCCTTGCAATGTCTCCTGTTATAATCTAAATCCTGTTATATAACAGTACTACCTTAGCAAACACTCATTTCAAGGCTCTTCCAAAGTTGTAGTGGGTGGTGTAGGATTTGTAAATAAGTGAGATACTGAAGTGATTGTTGAAAGGTTCCTACAACATCGCAAGTATCTAAATTACCAATAAAAAAAACTAATCTTTCAAATTTCAGCTCTTTAAGCACAATCGAGACAGGAAAAGAAAAATCACATAAATACAAAAAATAAAACTCTCATCAACAGTCTCAAAGAGCACCGAATACAGAAATACATTATACATACAGTCAGGTGACGCCAGAATTCGCGAAATTTCACTAGTGAGTTATTTCAAGGTGTATGAGAGATTCATGGCTTTGGGTTCGGATATTAAAAGTAATATACCTGTACCGCTACGACCCATTAAGGGTCAGGAGTTCAGTACGTTCTAAGGAAGTACTATTTATTAAACAACGCTTGTGCAAGGAGGTGATTTGTTCATGATCATGCTCAACCATCAGGTGTTTCCCCAATTTAAGGTATCCACTTAATAGAGGTATACACTTAAAGTAACGGAATAAATAATAATATCCTACAGCCAGATTCGAATCCAGTGCCCGGAAATAATAACAGCATCTTACTCACTGAGCTGCCCAACTCCGATCAGGTAATATACTACGAATAAATTTTGTTTCTTTGTTTTTTGGGTGAAATTTCCTCTTTTTAATTAATGAAATGTTTAACTTTCAATAGAAGGAAGAACATATCACAAGATTGTGCTGCTTCTCGAGCTCTAATACACAGCATATAGTTACACAATGATTTATCATGTAAATTATTTGTTAATTATATCAGTAAATAATAAATTTATGCCAAGCACAAAGTTAAAAATTAGCATATAACAATGACAAGTTAGGAGGATCATCTTGGGGTGCCTATGATTTAAAAAAAAATCAGCCCCATAGTCTCGTAGCTATAAAAGCCACAGTGGCGGACGGACAGATTTTTTTATTAATCGATTTTTGGATTCGATAACAAGCTAAGTATAACCTCAATTTTGTTTCTCACAATCAAATGCTTCATTGAATAGTTCTTATTCTAAATAATAAACGTTAAAAAAAAAATCTAAAATTATCCACTTTTAATAAACTTATGATTTTATACTTTATAGTCTTGTTTCTTGTTCGCTTTGCCGACAATTACCTTTATGGACCAATCTAGCTTATTGGCAGATCCGAGGACAGAATCCCACTTATCTACTGCTTGTAACGAATGTTCTCTTTATTTGCTTATTACTGTACTCTTTGAAAGTAAATATACAGTTTCCTATTCCAATTGGTCTTCAATCTCCTGTTTTTTTTTTTCCCGTGACCTCTTCTTTTAACAAAATATTATCGCGTATATTCTAGAGAATTAAGGTAATCGATAAATCAAAAGAAAATTTTGTCAGTTTTTTTCACTGTAGTACTCTATAGTAAATAAAAGCCAACCTAAGTACTCTTACGGCCGAAAACATTAACTTTTTTGGTGGTATCAATATAGAATTTTGGGGATGGCTGTATTATTATACTTGCTATTATTCGCGGTGTTCACCAGGAACAGAACGACAGTTTGATATTTTCGATGAAACAATATTATGTGAAATATCACTTTCCAAAAATGTTTGATAAACGGTGGCAACAAAACGCTGATGGTGTCTCCGTGATAAATATATTCGATCTTATTCCGTCAAGATAATTGAAATAGACTCATAATTGTATGGGCCTGGGGACAAATTATCATAAAGTTAATCAATGAACCACAAGGGAGGAGGCCGAAGGCTACACCCAAACCTTCATTGAAAGATAACGCTACGTCAAGAGGAATGCCTTGAGAGGAATACAAAAGCAGGTCTGTCGCGGAGCATTGCCATAAAATCATGGGTTCATGGGGGTTAATAGCCTTGTTATTAATTGTTTTACTTAATTCATTGAATACGATTAAGATGCTTGGGACGTTACAAAGGGTGGAAATGAAAAAATGATGTAGAATTTAGTGTTTAGTCATATCACCAAATCAGTTTTAATGATATCATTTAAATATAATGGATGACTGGCCTACTAAGAGTACTATTAATCAGAGTAAAAACTGATTAAGTGTCATTAAATCTGGTTTTACCAACATGGAAATGATGTGGCATGAAGAAGACGGTAAACTTCTTCCTTACTTTTGGAAGCATTAAGCAATATTATTATTATGGCACTGCACTGCCTGCAAGAACCCGGTCCTCCACCAGTCTACACGGTCTCTTGCTTTCTCCTTCCATCTGCCAACAATTAAAAGCTTCAAATTATCCTCCACATCGTCCACCCATCCGGGCACGTCCTCTTTTCTGTTATCCATCTGGTTTGTCATACACGATGGGTATCCTTTCAACGAGTTCTAACCATCTTATTCTTTCTCTTTTGACTAATGCCACGATGCTGGGTTCCCCGAACAGATCCATCAGCTCCTCATTTCTTCTTCTTCTCCAAATTCCATTCTCCAAGACTCCTCCCCATATCCTTCTCAATACCTTTCTCTCCCAGGAGTTGGGCATCTGTTCCGTTTTTCTTGCCGATGGTTTTGTTAATGACCATTTTCATTCTTTTATTTATTTATTTGCTTAATTTTTAGGGGCCGTATACAACTACAGGGCTAGAGGCACCGTATTTCGTGGTTATATTTCTTGGTACAGGTTGTTCTCCTTTAGGAACTTAAACAAATTACTCCAATCTTCTGGCAGTAAGGCTTGACGTTATCTCCGAAGGCCAAAAGACGTTCTTGATGATGATTCCATCCGCGAACAGTGTTCTAGAATATGCTCTATCGTCATGGTACATTTACAACTTTAACATGTCGGTGAAGGATTTCTTTCAAGAAGGTGCTTGTGTGTTAATCTTGTGTGTCCGATCCTGAGTCGGGTTATGAAGCATTTTCAAGCATCACGGCGATTTTCGATGATTGGCGGTAGAGGTTGAGTATCACCAAGCTTCAGCTTGGCGCAACAGCGCCATGCTTCCTTGCATTGGGTCAGAACCGATTTATGGTAATCATACAGCGCCAGGTTACAATCAGGCACTGAAAATAGGGTGCATGTTTCTTTGGCAGCTGTGTCAGCCAGTTCGTTTCCCGTTATACCTGCATGACTCACTGGAAATTTACTTTTTTATGTAATTTTTTTATTAAAGTTATGATGGAAAAACAATGGGGTTGTGCGAAATTTGAGGCTCGAGTATGAATTACTACAGATCACAATGGAGGAGCCGTTTACTTCATGTGCTAGCGTTAATGACAAATAGATTGCATATAACTCGGAAGAAAACGCTGAGAATGTTGGAGGAAGACTGTAGCGGAAGGTCTCCGCTGGTAGAACTACTGAACAACCAACATGATTAAAGTATTTTGACCCATCAGTGTAGATACATATACAGCCCCTGTAGCTAGAGAGAAGACTTCAAAAACACTGCTGGAGTAGTTCAGGAGGGTTGGATGATTTGTCGATGGATTCTAAGATGAAATCAAAATTGGCTATTTTGTTTATCCACCGAGGTAATGGATTGGGGAATGATAACTATAACTTTGTTTGGGAGCGATAGAAATCGGATAGGGGAGGAGAGCTGGAGAGGCGACTTGATAATCAGTACCCCGAATCATCAATGTCTTGGTTCGTTTCGAGACGACCTAGAAATTTCAGCAGAAAGTAGTGCCTGCGTAGTTCTAGTGACCACTCTTGGGCCTCCCAGAGTAAGCTGCTGATAGGACTAGTCCTGGAGGCCCCGATAGCTCTACGGATCATAGCGTGGTGTACTGAGTCTAGCTTGTTAAGTATTTTCTTTGAGGCATTTTTTAACTAAATCTGCATATGCTAAATGCTTAGACAATCGGTTGTAAATGGTCCCTCCTGGATTAGTTCTAATTGAACGAATAACTACGTCTAATGCTACATTAAAAAGAAGAGGAGCCAAAGGACCCCCTGTCTCAAGCCATTCTTCACAGAAAATTCCTGGGACAGCAAATCTCCAAGCTTAACTCGGTAAGTAGTGGCATTAAGCGATAACGTAACGTAAATAACGTTTTCAGTTTTCTATTCTGTAATTTTTCTAACTCTAATCCAATGCATATGCATCCGATGACGTTAGGTTTAAAAAATATATTTTAATAATGGTTTAGTAGTCCATTCAATAATATACGTCTGCACTGTATTGAACCTCGCCGCAAAGTTTTGCCCAACCGAAGATCATAGGAGGAGGGTGGAGGATTTTGAATTTGTTCATCATGTTCCGTGAACATGGCTTTGGATTTTTCGGGAATGTCTGAGGTATATTTATGTTTTTATTCTACATTTATAGTCCTCGAATTTGTGAATGCTTATAACTTTCATTATATTATTGAGCAGGCAATCTCCATACTACTCGTTTAGCTTGTCATTTGAGCATTGAACCTGAGGAAGAGGATTCATTTGTAAATTAAATTAAAGGAGAAAGATGGACAAGAAGAAGTAAATTAGTTAGATAATAAATGTTAAGGAATAAATATAAAAAAAAGCAATCTATTTAATTTTTGAAGGAAATACATTATTTAAAAACTTGTATTCCAAAGACTTTATTTTACTTGAAACAGGGTTTAGGGTAATTGAATAATTATTTTATTGAAAAAAGTGAGTCCTATTAAGTATTGTAATCTAAGTCAAGTAATTCCTAATTGTTACTAGTAAACTAGTGTAGAGTATTTGAGATATATATTTTATTTTATTTAACATTAATTTTTTTTTACTGTAAACAAGTTATGAATGGTTAAATTCAGCGCCAATACATATTGTCCTTAAGTAGAGTAGATTGTACTATTTGAACTTTATATTAAAAAATGTGCGTCTTATAGATCTAGAGATATATTTTTTCAAAAATCCAACATTTTATACGAACAACTAAAAATTAACATTTTGTGAGTTTATTTTATCAAATATCATAAAACTACTAGTCCTACAAAGATAAACATTATTAACTATTTTATAACAAATTTAACTAGCTTTAATTTGAGCGCTGGTAGATATCTGTACGTCCTATGGTTTCTGAAATAAAGATTTTCATAAATCAAACTCCAAAGAACTATAAATCAATTTATTTAAGGTCATAAACGTTTTTATAGTTCATTTGTTAGCTTTAATTTGAGTGATAATAGACATCTGTAAGTCAAATAGCTCCTGAGATATAAATTTCTCAGAATAAATTTACTAACTATTCTTTCAGTAGATTCTTAAGAAAATTTGCTTTTTAAAAAGCTATATCTCGAGAACTATTGGACGTAATTAGCTCTTTTAGGGCAAATATTTCAGCAAATTTACTCTTCTTTAAATAATGTTCACTTAGATTGTCTAGTGTTGTAGGTAGTTTTTAAGATATAGAGCTCCGAATGAAAAATTAGTGTTTGTTAAGGTTTTGAAACAGCCGCCATTTTTTATTCCCTCTAACTATACTTGGCAGACTCACCAATTTTTGCTATTAATTATACATAGTTTTCATTAAGTTAATGAAAAATTGGAGTGAGACAACTGCCTTTTTTTATTCCCGGCTCTTGTACTAACCTGTTAGAAACTACTATTCTAGAGACATCTCTACAACATCGTTTTGTAGGAAACCTCCTATGTTGGTAATATATACATCATAAACTACTTTATAGCTCATTAAACTAGTTTTAATTTGAGTGCTAATAGACATTTGTACTTCAAATAGTTTTTGAGATATAGGTTTTTCAAAATAAATTCACTAACAACTGATTTTTCAGTACGTCCCATACAACATTTTTATGAAATGTTGCTGTTTAAAAAGCTATATCTAGAGAAATATTTAACGTAAATAACTCTTTTAGGCCTCATATTTAAATGACATTCTCTTAGGTTTTCTTGTGTTGTTCCTACTTTTTAAGATATAGAGAAATTAATGAAAAATTAAATTTTTTTATCGCCTTCAAACAGGCGCCATTTTTTATTCCCCCTACCTGTACTTGGCAAACTCATCAATTTTGACTATTAATTATACATAGTTTTCATTAAAGTAATCAAACATTGGGGTGAGATAACTACCTTTTTTCTCCTCTTGGGCTCTTGTACTAGGTGGGCAAGGAGAGCCTCAGGCTGAGTCGCGGAAGGATCCGGTAACAATATATTTTAAGGACTTATCTCCACTTTGGACCAACCTTACTTATCATATCTTTAAAACAGACACTTAAAGCGAGTATATTGGCCGATGTACGACATGCCACAACCTCACAAGAGATCTTAACACCAAAAATAATAGAAGGTATTCCTTCCCGGCCAGCCCGCCACCCTTGACTCCGACTGTCCTATCTCACATTAGAAACATTTCTTTAAAACAGAAAGAAAATACTGAAGTTAGTTAAATCGAGAAATACTGAAAAAATGGCTATAATTAGAAAACGACGAGAATACTATTAAAGGAATCGTAGATTTTAAATTTATTTTGAGTATTATCTTACAATTTATTTTATTTTTTTTATATGCTTAGAGATAATTGGAAAATTATCTTTTCATAGTGCCTGAATTAAAGTTAAACCAGAAATCAAGTTCTTTGAAAAGATCTGCGCAGCACAGAAAATAGTTGGTGATTATCACTCTAATTATCATTGCCATCTATCATTAAAATTACATAATAACCCCCGACATGTAACCGATGTTTCAACTCAGTTTATACTTCGTTTGGATATTTTGAAATCTGAAATATTCGAAAAATAGTTAGATTAACACGCTATAAAAGGGCAAGGTTAAATATAGAATATGTTATCATTTTTTATCTTATGGCATAAAAACCTTACTATTTTTAGCAATATCAAAGTAAGAAAAATTAAGCAATACTAAATTCTTTACATTTTTTAACCATTAGTTTTTTGTAGAATGGAGTATCGTCTAGGGGTAAAAGTTCTTTGACTAGAGACAAATGAAGATCTGAAAGGTACTTCGGAGAAACGTTTTGAAAAAAATTGTCCTGAAAATGTCCTCAATTATGTTTTAAGGGTGATAATTACAAATGTGTGACTTTAAATTTTCTCCAAAAGTATATCAAAAAAATCATTTATTTGTGTTTATAACCCAAAAACCATGCATTGCTCTATATATCTATTCATAATAAATTAAAGAAGAGAAAATTATGCAAAATTTTTATTCAGATATTTTTTTTTTAGTTTAACCACTTTTATTTTGAAATGAGCGTCAGGCTGAACTATGAGACGGAATGCAGTCCAGTCAAATGCCGACCAGAAAGAGGTTCTGGAAGAACCTTTTGAGGTCATTAAGTTGAAATTCGAAACTAGCATCCTAAAAACATATCAGAGTAAATTTTCAGGACTTTCCCAAAATTATCAATCAAAATCCATAGAGATCCTTTTCTGGTTGTTATTTGACTGAACCCCATAAATCTAAGCTAAGCGCCGGACTGAAACATTATTGAATAAAAAATGTAAAGAATTTACTCTTGCGTACTTCAATGTAAGATGATAATTGCTGAAAAAAATTCAAAGTTTTCAAACTACGAGAGAAAAAAAAAGGATTTTTTAAATACATTTCTAGGACTAATCGATGGTCACAAATTCAAAATTCGTAACTAGGAACCCTCTCCCCCCTAAAAAAACATAAATTTAAATAAACTTTTTCAGAACTTCTCTAAAATATTCATACATGTATATATATATGACTTAGAAGCAGATATTGCAGTGTACATACGTCACTATCCACACTGCTAAAAAAATATTTAAAAATTGCAAGGTATCGAAAGTTTATAATAATTTCTATTCTAATTCTAATAATTAATGTGTGTTTTAAGTTAAATGAATCAATTTAATTTCTTTCCAAAATATCCATTCCTGTATGAATTTATCTTCATTATTGAATTAGAGGCTAAAGGTTTAAAATATTTTGCACTATTTGTTCTTTTTTCAAGGAAAAAACACACTACTTTTTATCTTCCTTAATTCCTACTTTTTATTCTTTAATTATTTTATCTTCCTATTAGAAGAGGATAATTGACCGTATAAATTTTCACATAGACAGATGAAGGTACATAATGAGGCTGAGTGGACTCCAGAAGGCTGCCGAACCCACAGGGCTGGCTCACGGCTTCAGTAAAACAGAAAATATTTATCTGCTTCAGCCGGAATCGAACTCGGGTATCTTGAAGTTAGTATCGCAATGCCTTACATAATAATAATAATAATATTCTTTCTTTATTCTAGGACTAGTCCCATTAGAATAATATTGCAGGCATCAAAAATAAGGAAAAGAGCCGTAGAAAAAAAACAAAACAAATTTTTAGAATAAAAATGAAGTTATAAAATATCATTACAATAATAAATTGGAAAATAAAGTAAAATGAAACAACAAGAAATGTAAAATAAAATATAATATAAAGAATACAGATAAAATAAAACCACATATCATATTGGCAGAAGATAGTTGGCTATATAAATTAGATTGTGGGAAAATATTCTGGGTGTCGGTCAATAAAGTTATCCAAAATAGTAGATGAAAACGGCTTTTTGTTAACAACGTTTCGCCCCAATTTGCAGGGGCTCGTTATTAATGTCCCAGTGGGGTGAAACGATGTATAACAATAAATAGTTTTCTTCTTCTATTTTGTTACCAATCTTCCTGACCGGGCTATCTTCCTAAAATCTATTTTATCTTCCGAGCATCGTTTCGGACACACTTCCGTCATCTAGTCCAATCTACATATTATTATATTAGAAGTTAAATCTTAAATATTAAGTTTTATCAATCTTTACATTCACTTTTAAATTTATGTTATTCAAAACTATTTTATGTATTGCAAATTGATAACAATAATAAAAGGAGAAAATTTTCATTTTTATGTAATTAAATCCATACAATATTTATAACTTTATGTTAAGATTGCACTTAACATCTTACCATTAATATTTATTTATGAATCTTTACTTTTTTTTTGTCTAAATCATAAGTCATGAACTAATAAAAACCATAATATACTCATATAAAATATCGGCAATGAAATCAACAGAAGAACGAAAGTTATTATCTAATCATTTTTAGTAATTTAAAAAATAAATTTAATAATAATTATAATAAATATATTTATATATACTTTATTTTATGAATTTGCTATTAGAAAAGGTTACCAAAGGAGGAGGCGCTGGTATAAAGACGACACATACACAAAGAGAGCATAGAAGCTACTAGCAAACGGAACGACACCACGGCAGACACTGGAGGACCCACAACAGCCTGGAATCGATTTATGAATCAGTCCATTCCGCCATTACCCGAGGGTGCTTGATGAATGGGGGCTTAGCTCTTGTAATAGCCTAGTCCTGATGGAGTACGCCTTGTGCTCCTCCTGGCCCTCGGTCAAATTTGTCTATTACACGATAATCGTTCTGCTGGTGGTGAAAATTTATTGCTCTCCAGTGTTAGATTAATAGAGTGTCCGTTGATAGGGGCGGGAAGCCGTAAAACTTAATAACAAGACTATAAGTGTTTACGCTGAAGCTGGAATGCCGTAGTTTATTCTAAAGGCGGTTTGTAGTATATATATCGTTTAGAATATGTTTAGTGAATACGGAAATTATTAACTATCAGAATGATCAAGAAAAAAAACTCATTAGGATGACATTAAACACACTATTGTAATAAAAATAGTCAATAACTACTTGTAGATTTAGTTAAAAGTTAAACATAGCCAGACCTTCAACATGTGCCGGCTATCACCTTAGATTTAAATTATTTTTATTATGAAAAGAATCAAAATGAAGAGAAGTAAAATGAAAGGAAACGCAAATATCGACAAAGAAGATGTAAGATGACAAAAATCCATTTAAATGAAACTAACCTTTATAACTTCTATTAAATTCAACTTTTGTTTCAGTATTTTATATGGATATTTACTAATTCAATTATCTAGTCATAGTTGTTTAAAATAAACCGGTAAAGTTTGTTGACAAGATTTGAAACAATGCCTTTAAGTCTAATCATTAAATTTAAAAATAGACAGTCTTATGATAAACGAACGATAATAGTTAATTGATAGAAAATTCATTTAAACACGAAGATCACTGTGCCAGTTCTAAAAGTCACTAACTGATCACAAACGAGTGGATGCAGCACAGCTCTTTTTCTAACACAAGTTTATTTGTGCCGAAAAACCGGTATTCGTCATAAATTCAGACCGCTAATTCAAATAACACATACGCAGACTTGCACATGCACGAAAATGCCATAGTTTCCCAATTTTGTAGCAGAACCTTTTGTTGGATTTATACGTTTACTATTTGCCGCAAAGCCGAGCCTTTTAAAAATTCAACAAATCGTAAACAAAGGAAGCAACAGACGTCGGTGACCACATGCTTGTGTGTTCTGTTTTGGTCGGTAATTACATTCCATTTGCAATATTTTCCTATTCCTTATTGTATAAAGGAACAAAATAAAGCTAGGCGAAATTAAAGTAAAAATGAATACAGTATCAGCAAAGTAGATGGTAGATTGATTGATAAAAACCCATAGAAATAGTTTGCAAAACTTGTAAATTCAACTTTCATTCTAGATTTTTTATCAGATATTTGTTAATTATAACACCCAAGCATAAAATATCTTTATAAAATTATATTTGAACTGTGTTAAATACAAAATAAACCACTAAAGTTATTTGACAAGGTTAGAAACAAAGTATTTAAAGTGGTTTTTGATCGTAGTTTGTAACATCTGGCTGATACATATAGGCAGCCAGGAGACGAACGAGCTCAAAGCCACTCTCAAGCTTACAGGGTTCAAAGACTCAAGTCCTTTTAGTTTTGTTTTCTTTGGACCCATTGTGCCATTGTCGAACCTCTTCTGTTCCCTATAGCCATCATTAGGCTTTTATAGTCCTATGAGTGGGACAAAGTAGGTTGCATATGGGACGCTACGCTTTTTCAACTTTCTATACATATCCTAACTACTTGAGCTACATAACATTTTATGAAGAAAATTATTAATTAAAATACATTAAATTATACTTTATTATGTTTTTATTCATTATTCCACCTTTATGTGAATCCAATACAGATCCCTGATCTCTAAGAAACAAATCAAGCCTGTTTTTGCCTGGGTTGACGATTTGGCTACCTTAGCACATCCTATTTTTTTATAAAACTGATTATGTGATATATTTTAATCATAATATATTTGACAAATATGATTTTTAAAAAAATAAGAAATTCAACCTTGTATAATTTTGGAAAAATCACTTCAAAAACTAATTTTTACCTTCATTAGTGTGTGCGTGAAATAAAATAGTCTATTGAATATTACTTGAAACTAATAAGAAGTAAATAGCGTTGATGACCAAGGAAGTTTTACGCCGTTAAACAAAATAGAACGAACGAAATGCTTCAAATAATATTTGTAAATGGATAGAAAGATAGATGAAACAGATGGATGTTATAAGGTACACATAATTATCATTACTTTAGATTTTTAGAGAGTGATTTTTATTCAGTGTTTTAGTGTGCAATACCATAATAAAGTGATTTTTATTCAGATTTTCTTTGTACAATGTTATGATGGAGCCAGTTCTGAGATATACGGCTGCGAGATCTGGACTAAAAGTACCTAAGAAAGCAGAATCGAGGGATTTGAATAAAAGTTCTCTGTACAGTTACAGAAGCAAAGTCTTAACACACGGAGTCTCATGATGTGAAACAAGGAGGTTAAGATGGGCAACACATGTGGCTCGAAGTAATCCACTATATCAGGACGCCTCTACACAATGAAGCAGCAAAAGGCCACTTGAGGACCAAAAACCAGATGGATAGAGAGAATTAGAAAAGAAGCGAAAGAGCTAGATGCAGCAAACTGGAAAGCATCAGCGCAAGACAAGCAGACGTGGAGAAGGCTGGTTCAGTCGGCCAAAAATCATGACATCATTTTGTCCTTTTATTTTATTTTTATTA
>NW_027106983.1:490416-491584 GCF_000696795.3 Halyomorpha halys
TATTGCTCCTACTTGTTAATTTGTGTTTAATACTTTTTCATTTTATTTTACTAGAAGTTATTTACCCTACATTTTATGATATGATATATGGTTTTATTTTATCTGTTTTCTTTGTATTATATGTTTTCCTTTAATATTTCTTGTTAGTGATTGTTTTTTCAATTTATTTTATTTTCCAATTATTATTTGTTATTCTAAAAATTTATTTTTTATTACACGGCTCTAAACCTTATTTTTGGTGCCTGCTTCCTTGTACAACCGTTAGTCTAGAAATAGTACTTCCTTACAAAGTACTACACCCTTAACCCTTCATGGATTTTAGTGGTACAGATTTAACTTTTTTTAATTATTATTCTATGCCCAGGAAACTGAATTTCTTTATGTTACTCTATTCCTATGATGTAGATGCCCGGTAAGGGTGGGTTGGAAAACGCTTTCTGCCAATTCAGTTTTATTTAGTGTTTCAGATATTATTTATTTAACAAGATGTACATGGTCAAGTACTTAACATAAGCATGAAACAGTCATATATAATCCAATTTTAGCGCGGATGAAATCTTGTGGCAGTTTTAGTATTTACAGAAAATATTTACACTCGGCCTGAGGTCCCTCGAACCCGCTTCCTTCCCCATATGTTAGGGTTAAAGAAGAGGTCTTTGAGGTGCTAGTGAATCTATTTGCTCTCTCGCATCACTGAGACAGGGGAGGAAGAGTAACAGCGCTAACACCATAGCTCTTATCTAGTCCACCTACATAGCATGTGTCCAATACTCATCCAGTAAAAGTCTTGAAAAAGTTGTATTCGAATTGCATATGTTGCTAGCTGTTCATGCTGGTTTTAGTTTTAATCTTGACTAACACCTATGTTCTACTTGATTGCTTAATACAATAAACTATTATAATTTTTTATTTGAACAAAACTGTTGCGTTGAAAACTGTTTAGTTAATGTCTTAAAGATTTATCCTTAAATGTAGAGTAATAATTAAAAAAGTTCAATACTTTAACAAGAGACAACTGACATGTATTGGGACAATAAACGTAGGACTAAGGACAGACATAAAGTTCCGCTCAGGCGGAAGCTGTTTGATAATGTGATTCGTTGGTTTGATCGTTCTTCAAGCTACTGCTAATCTTTGTTTTCTTTCGGCCCTTTCTCGCCTTTTGGTT
>NW_027106983.1:492761-496942 GCF_000696795.3 Halyomorpha halys
CATACATTTTGTTTTATTCGTGACCTAGCTACTAGATTTTACTAACATACTTGTATTTATAAAAGGAAAATAGTCCGGTTGCGGTCAAAGGAACTCAAATAGCAATAAAACTATTTATTATAAATCATCTCACCCAATTATCAATATAACCAAGCATAGGTATTTCACCATCTAAAATTAAATCCTTTTAAGTATGTAACACATTTCTATTAAAGTATTCTAGGGTTTAATTAAATAAGATCGGGCATAGAGAATCGCAGTATTTTAAACCCGTAATCACGAACATTATCATAAATTTCAACAATTAACAATAATGACATTACACGATATTACAAAAAGAATAACCGAGCTTCTTAATTAAAATTATTTCAAACAGTAGCGTTTATAATAAAGAGGAAAATTTACGTAATGTATGGTTTAATTTAACTAGGGGCTAATATATTTTCTACAAGCCATGAACAGATGTTCTGAACATAAGAAAAATGTATATGAAACTTCTGAAATTTAAATTCATAAGGTAAAAAAAAATATTAACAATAAAAACAAGTAATATTAAACTCTAATACATTTTAAGATTCCTCTTATCCTTCATTGGCCATTCACCCAAAACGGCAGAAATTTTGTGTGCTTTCCCATTCCGATACATGGGGGTATTCAATCTACTGAACAAGATTCAATGTTAAGGTTTTTTTATGTAATATTTTTGTTGGTTAAATGGTCAATATCTCAAGCTGTCTCGAGCACTAGACTAGTTCGCGTTTTTAAACGAATTTCAGGGAGAATTCTTTTTATTTGGAAACTTCATCACAATGCCAATGTGCCATGTCATTCCCATCAAAAGCATTTCGGGATTCAGTTAGAGAAAGTTCGCTCACAACAGATGTATCACTAACATTTTTACCCAGTCCTCTGAAGGAGAAGTTGATAAAGGTTTTCAACATGTCGCTGATTTTAGCGATATATTAGGGGTTTTCGTGGAGAAGACTTTGGCAAGACTGATCCTTAGTATTTTTCAATTTGCTGTTTCACTTATATTTGTCTTCCATTGCAAATAGTAGGGACAATTATGAAAAGTACATTGTTTTTATTTATTTCCTCGCCTCTGGAGTGATTTCCTCCATCACAAAGACATTTTCGAATGTCTTCCTTTAACGAATTCAAGATTAGCCATATAGCGAATACGAAGCTGTGAAAATGATGAATTTCAATCGATAATCTCAACATTTAAAATTAATATTCTCAATCCTCTGGCATTACCTGTAAATTAGGTTTTCAAAATGCATAATTAATATGAGTTTGGTCATCATCATCTACATTATCAACAATCGCTGACCATTTTACTGTTCCTCATCAACAGAATCTGGTCCTCTGCCCCTTGTAAAATAAAAAAAAATAAAAATTATAAAATTAGATATAAACATGAATTTGTGGCCATTTTAGAAAGTTTTTCAGACAGGGTTAATGCTAATATAATAATAAAATGATTCTAAAATATAGGAAATAAAATCTTTACCATTTTGGGAGAATGGCATTTGTATTCAGGTCCCCATTACGAAAAGATAGTTTTTTATAACACAACTGCTAATTATTGCAAGGGGTCTTTACGGACATCCTTTCCACATAGAAATATCTCAATAAGGCTGTGGGATGCGATTTTAAAATTTTAGAAAATGTGTAATATTCCTCTGTAACTAACTAACCTCAAAATGATGGAGCCGATTTCCACTGGCAGTTTTCCAACGATGTCTACCGAGTTGTTAATAACATCCATTGATGTCAGTTTTACCCAGAAGTTAGTATAAAAACCAAAATTTCGTGTAAGTTAAATGTTTTGTTAATTATATTTACTATGACAACATCTGTATAGAACGAAAGTTTTAACAAAAAATGTATCCATGTAAATGTAAATATTTTTTTCTTCACAGATGTAACATATAATAATTATATAAACCCCCAATATGATAAAGCCTCCAACACATAGGTTGAGGACCCGTTAGTGTTTTCTTTGACTATTAAGAAACCTGAAACAACCTTATAGAGTAAAAATTTAAAGTGGTCCTACTTATCCCCGAAAGAAAATGCCATACAGTTTCCAAATGATTCCTGAAAATACGGTTAGTGATTTTGTAAAACACGATATTGTCACCACATCTTGGAAGGAGGAATATAATAGAAAGGGTAAGCCGCTGGGAAAAGTGAAGCAAAGAGGTGGACATTACGTTGAACTTTGGAGGCGTGGCAATGGAGTAAGCGCCAATCACTGGCTGCCATCTCTGTTTCAAATATATTACGATGGTTGACATTCCAATTAACCTCAACTTAAGCCTGAGCTATGAAGGAATGGTCAACACTATCAGGCTTCACTTTCCCTTTAGAGCAAGGGTACGGTGTGTCATCTCTCTGTCACAAATAAGTGCCTCTTTGATATTTTAGGGAAACCATTCGTAACCTAACTAAAGAAACGAAATGTAACCATTTGATAGCACGGTTGGGATAAACTGTCTATTTCAATTTAAGAGTTCTAAGAATAATGCGAGAGCTCATTAAAAGAAATGTAAAACAAATATTGTTATTCATAAGTTTTATAGAGTATTAGGAGAAATAATATAAAAACTTTTATTATACCAATTCAACTACAGCATTGGGATGAGGTATTTCTCCTCCCTACCTGCACTTAAAAAATAAAAATTTATTCTAGCCTTCACACTTGAGGATAAAATGAACGATTCTTAACATGAA
Organism: Halyomorpha halys; assembly: GCF_000696795.3. Taxonomy (NCBI): domain Eukaryota; kingdom Metazoa; phylum Arthropoda; class Insecta; order Hemiptera; family Pentatomidae; genus Halyomorpha; species Halyomorpha halys. Next base: position 495,501 of record NW_027106983.1, read on the forward strand.
ATTAGAGAAATTACTCAACCGCCTTTATATACCACATCCGTAACATGCAAGTAGATATTAAGAGCATAAAAATTGGTTGGAACAGAAAGATCAAAAATTAAGAACGTATTCATTTTAGTTTTTCTCTTAATGTAACGCGGCAAAATTTATATTTGAGCGAAATAGATCATTTTACAGACCTAAGCATAATTCAGGCTTCAACTCCTGAATACTGCTAAATTATACTTTAAATTAAAACCTGATAAGAATTATTATGAAAGTGTGGAACATTCCTTATCGATCAAAATCTGATTTATAGAAATATCTGATAGGAAAGTAAATAGTTGATTTTTTTATTTTATTTTAGGATTGTACTTTAACTTACCTATGGTTTAGTACATTCTAAGCGGTTCAGAAAAAATAAATAAAAATGGTAGCTTGACCACCTTGGAAAAAATTAATATTTTGTAATTGGATTCCTTGATGTTTAGTTAATTTCAAAATAATTCTTATTGCAACCGGACATTTTTCTGTAACTTTTTCAATTATTTTTAGAGAACACACACATATGCAGTCTTTTAAATTACTCTACACTGGATTATCCCTTACAGGTAATAAAGTGCAAAAACCCTTTAAAAATTGGTCTGTTGAATCTTTGTAAAAATATTACCCTAAAGTGGTAATAAAGAATCAAAAAGAGTCCATAAAAATATCTATGGTGGAAGGATGTTTTTATGGGGATGTTCAGTTGATACACTTTTATAATTACTATCAAAGTGGCTTACTTTGCACTAGATTCTGACTTTTTATAATAGTCTTGATTTTTTACTAAATTACAAGTCTAAGCCTTAGACTTAATACCTTAGCTTCCTTAGAGTATAAATGAAAGGAAAAACCATTAAGTTTACGATGTGTTCATATTTATGTATCGAATGTTCTTAATAAGTGGTGGAAAGTTTATGGATAGGAGGTAAGACTTGGTACCACTTTCAAGAATCTATCATACCTAGGAATCAATAGTTTGTGAAATTAAAGTATGTTATCTTCAAACAAATGAACCACTAAAAATACATAAGAGTAGAATAAAATTTTTTTTTTGTGAAGTCTAGGAAAAAGATCGATGTTTCTTTGTGCAGAATTGATGTGCAATTTCACTAGAAATAAAATTAGACTAAAATAATTAAAAGTACATCAAAACAGAAATTTTTATTCAATGAATATTTATCTATAAACTAAAATATATCAAAATTATTTATGTATACTCTTTAATTCATTCAAAATTATTACTTTACAGAAGGGATATTGAAAATTAAAAACGATCAGACAATAATTAAAAACCTCGGGAGACTTGTAACTACTACAGCTAAGTGGCTGGTAAGTTGCTTCAATCTTTCACACTCAAGGGCAATATGTATTATTGATATAAGTATTCATTCTGCAATAGATGAGGCCTTCTGTTGTAA
>NW_027106983.1:497283-507520 GCF_000696795.3 Halyomorpha halys
AACATGTCTCATATATACAGGATGTTTCAGGATTAAGGGTCCTAAATGAAAATATGAATCAAGGATCCTTTGATGGGAAACTTGTAAATGTTTTCAACAGCAATAGTTGGCCCAAGTGGAGACTGTGAAATGGGTTTTGGCACTGCCGAAATGATTAACACTCTTTAGGTATCATTGATGTATTAACATGGAAGATATATTTATAGACATATTATAATAGATGTTGTTAATAGACCAAAGCCAATTGGTTATTGCCTTATAATGATAGTCAATAGAAAATAACATTCTATAATAGTGATGATCTATTCAAGGAACTCAATTTTTCGAAGATTTTTTTTAGAGTAGGTACAACTATAAAAAAAATATGTCATGATAGGAAAACTTATGTCCAGCTTACAACTAAGTAGCAAGTAAAATAAAAAAAATTGCTAAAAAAAACTAAGGGTAAACTAATCATATGCCTCATCCTCTTTTTTTTTAATTTCAATTTTTAATTCAAAAATTTCCCATAAGAAATTTATTTCTTCTTGAATTCACAGTGTTTCATGAAGTGCACTGTAAAGAATACTAAAGGGATGTCCCTCAATGGACGTATCTTCATCAATTATTCATGAAGTTACTGTATTTCATTTTGAACCATTAATCTTATCCCTAAAAGTGGCATTTCATAACATGGAAAAAAAAAATTGTTGAGGGAAAAATAAATACAACAGATTATCATAACACCGTTATATTGCAAATCAATATCAACAAAGAAACTAAATATAACAAACAGATTCAAACCATAATATCTGAATATAATAAAATAAACATATAAACAATTTAACACATAATTGATGTCTTTTATTTTAAGTCTTTAAAATTAATATTGAGTATCTAAGTACAGCCTCTTGACTAGGAATATGAAGTTTTACAATTTAAGAGTTAATTCACAAGTACAACACTCATGAGATAAGAGTAGTTTTAAATATAATACATCAATTCTACAGCTTATCTATAAAGAAATCATAAAACAGAAAGATGAAATAATATCCAATATAATACAGAATAGAAAACAAATTTAAGAGTTAAATAATTTAGTTTATATACTTAATAAAAGTCTGAATAATAAACAATCTGGAAATCCCATTATAATAAGTATAATTTATTCATTTAAGATTCCTCACAAATATAAAATGTGATAATTAACAATGTCATGCATCTTATGCATTACAGATAAAATTATTTAAAGGCCTACTGCAAAGACATGTTTTTAAGACAAGCCTACACTGTATAATACTGTTAATATGAGATGTGTTCCAACAAAAGTTTTATGATAGTCAAAACTTGAGTTGGAACTAACCAATGATCATGCTAGTGTCATCATAAAAGACTAGTACAAATCATTAAAATAAGAAAAATCAAATCAAATCAATTTAAATGATTATTTTTTCATGTCATGGTGGCTGAGTATGCTGAGGCAGCACCCTGAAACACTTAGAAACAGTACTGAATCTAATTCGGCCCAGGGGGGATTGACCTTTATCTCAATCCAGTCGATTCACAGTAAAATATCAACCTTCTCACTTAGACTAGGTAGATAATCTATAGGATTATATACCCAACCTGTCCTAGTTAGAATCTATAAGTGCTGTTAGCAGAAATAATTAACAACTAAAGATATATTTTCTATTAATAGGAAAGTAAGTTTGGTTTAAATATGATGATAGCATGGCAATCTCTAACTCACTTGTTTTTGTATATTTTACATTTAATGATAAAAGAAATAAATTAAAACAACAAAAATACAGTCCTGAGTTAACAATCATCTACAATTCTGGTTGAAGATAATCAATAAAACTTTAGGCCAAAAGAAAATAAAACCCATATAAGATGTACAAAACAGTTGCAGTTCAATCAGAGAACTTATATAAAATACGTAAATGATTCTAAAAGAAAAGGTAAATTAAATTTAAACATTTTAATATAAAAGAAATAAATAAATAAAAAATATATTAAAAGAATTTTTCGATTCATCAATTCTTTAAATAATTGTACAGGCTGATAATTATTAAGTTCTAAATTTTTAAAAAAATACCCAGAAGTATGCTAATATAAAAATTATAGAGACACACTTTCATTAAATTAGGCTATAATTCGATGCGTGGTTTAGACAAATTATTAATTCAAAATGAAGTACGACAGGTAATTTCTTTAATCTAATATCCTTTCCAACATTCCCTAAGTCTGACCTGTTTGGTTAAATACAAATAAATTTAAAAAACCTTCAAATTCACCAATAAATAATTTGATATTTATAGGAGAAAACACCAATAAAAATTATAATGAAATTTGAAACTAGTTCTAGCTTAAATTAGTTGAATTGAAAAATATTCCTTTAAATTGTTACTGAGTCATAATTCTTATAAAATTAAATCTAAACTGTTGTTGTTTCAGTAAAAAAAAAATCTAATAATTATTGAAATTTTTTTAAGAAACTTTTTTAAATTCTTAAAACACATATCAATATAATTATTTTAACATATATCAATATAATTATTTTAACATATATCATTTCACTAGATTATGAATACTTCTAATAGTAAGATAATTTATTTAACATAATTTAATAAATGATGAAATGTTGAGATACAACATTGAAAAAGTTCTTTCTTAAAATCATGACACTAAAAAAAAAATCAGGTAAACATACATAAGGAAACTGGAATTGTAAGAGCTCACTTTCAAACAGCAAAAAAATAAGATTAAAAATTAACCAGCAAGCGATTGTTATTAGAAATTTCTCAGCCTGTGCCATTTGCATTAAGCCAGTTACTAGGCTATTTTTATTTATATTTTTAACCACAGGAAGTATATAGGACAATGCCATTTGTTTTACAAACGAAACAAAATTGTGCTAAGGAATACATTTATTGAAATGCTTTTAACATTTGTTTTCTTTGACAAAGAATTACGGGATTAGGAAACTATCGTCAATGACATTTTAAAAAATAATAATATACTTACTGCAAAAAATATCAAAGCAATAATGGTAGAAAAATATTCATAAAATTACTTTAAAAAATTTAATATTCACAAAGATTGAAATATAAGATATTAATGTATTCATGTTAGAAGTGCTATGTCATCAATAGATTATAAGCTCTTACATAAAAATCTATGCTTCCAGGAGTAGACTGGCTTAAGGCTAATTATACATTTATAAACTATGAACTGTATACAATGACTGATGAAATATAATCAAACAGTTGTTAACAGGCATTTAATTAACTAAACTTCTGGTAGGCTTTTATAGGAAAAAATATATATCCAGTTTTAATTGATCAATGTTCACACCGATATTTATCTCTTGATCTTAAAATATGATTCTTAGACTGACTAAAACTAGAACATTTACCACACCTTCTAAAATGAAACAAGAGTTTAGTGCAGAAAGAGCTGGAGACTAGATGACTGTAAATTTTTCTCATCTACCATCTTATTTCAATTTATACCTTTAACAACAATGTTAGTGGAAAAACTACATCATGCATAATTTTTATTACTGAGTTCAGTTTTTCAGGACATTTATTATTTTATTCATATTTCAATTCATTATGTAGTTTAACTTAAAAATGTAATTTTACATTAGTTAATAAAAAGATACTTGCTCCATGAAACCTGCCTATTTACCTCCTTGGGTTATTTTCACTGGTGTTACTGTAAACGTTTATTTATCAAAGTTAAAAGCATCACTAACAAACCAGAACCAAAGAAAACGACTGTCGATAATAAATAAGATTAATTTTTCATTTTAAAAAATATTTATCTACACCTACAACTACTTTCCCAGGCACAAAGAAGGTTTGGTAGAAGACTGCTTGCTGTAAAGATGGACGGACATAGTTACACTCTGGTCAGAGGCACTGTTCGATTCAGGATAATAATTCAGAACTATTTTAGATTGATCAACAAAACAGCTTTAAAATATCTGAGGATCAATATCATAGTTAAATAAAACAACATAAAATTATGACATTTACTACAATTGTAATGAGGCCAAAATCAAGTGAGCTGTAGCACAAAAATATCTATAAATACTATTGTCACGTTTGTCTTCTTCCGATCCTTCCTGAAACGTCCCAGTCCTTCTTTGAAAATCATAAAAATTATTATCTAGTGAAAACAAAAATGATCTAAAACACAAAATTACATATTTTGGCCATAGCCTGCTGCCCACTAATCTACACATTCCTTAATTTTCATCATTACTTAAAGAATTTAAAACTGTATTAGCTCTAGAATCCATTTCAGTTTTTAATTTAATTCACATTAATTTGTCAAAATTAATATTTTTAGCACCAAGTATTATCTAGAAGAATATAAAACTCTTTACAAGTTTTATTAAGAAAGAAATGAACCAACAAAGGGCACTCCCACTTCTATTCTATTAAACTTTTACTGATAAAACCGTTCTTTCTAAAAACGTTATGTTTAGATTCGTCTCATGACATAGTACATTCTGCCGCTTTAGGATCTGATACTAATAAAATATAGCTTAGGCTTATAAATAATAAAAAAAAAGTTACATTTATAATACATAATATAATATATATGAACAATAATTTTATAGACTAATTTAAGAGTTAAAGAAATCAAAATAATTTTAGCATCCTTATGTTATGTAAATTATGAGAGAATCCATAAAAACATTCTAATAATTTACTTAGCACCTGAAATAGAACAATGATGGTTCAAAGCAATCAAAACTCCTATTTATTTTACTGATTTCTATAGTAAACAATGAGCACTTTTAATTCAAGGCACGATAATGTCAAGTCTTTAAAATCGGGAACTTTGTATGTATGATTAATCCAGTACTGATTTAAATTACCTTATAATTAAATTTACTCTATCAAATGGCTACAATCATAAAATTTAATGCGATCAATAAAATCACATGATGCTAAATACTGTCATGATAAAACTTATAGGAGTAAATAAACCTTGAACTTGGTAAAAGTTTATTCCATGATAAAATGATACCTTAAAGATACAATACACTGAAGAGTAAAAATGAAAAAATTAACCTTTTAGTATGGATATAATATTAAATGGAAAGTGGGGGAAATAATATATGACAGTTCCATGAGAAAGACTCATTATGTTCTTAAGTAGAATCAAGTCAGTAAAACATATTTATCTTTAAGTAATGACTGATTGTTGTAAAAGAGGTGTTTCTCATACCACCGGATGCAGTTATAGCCAAATATCAGAATTGCATTTAGTGAGCTATATTTTTCTATTTAGCTGCAGCAGCACATTAATTATCATAATTTTGTAACATGATAATTATTTTGCTGTTATTGTAATTAGCATTAAAAAAAATTAACAAAACAACATGTTTGGGATATTGCATATATTAACACTTGTGGCTGAATATTTTAGTTTTTTTTTTCAATATTAAGTTACAGTCAAAATCAAAATATTCATTTCAAAAATATAAGTAAAACTAATAATTTTAAGTTAGCAATAAATAAATTGATAAGATTTAAATGCAATTCAGTTAAGGTTCAGCATATTCCTTCTTCTAACAGATTTATAAGTAGAAACTGCAATAAAAGGCCTAAAAAAGATGATATTGGATGTATCCTTACTTTTATTAGGCCAGAGTACTTTTTCATGGATACTGTCATACATGAAAACTTTTTAATAGAGAATAAAATTTTTAACAATTTAAATATTCCGAGTAACGCAATAGCTTCATAGACAAATAATAATAGTCAACTTGAAAGAAGTAGCTTTAGCATTTATAATAATAAATTAATATAATACAGTAATGGCCATTGAATAATAAATGGATAATAAGTGGTCACACTACACTAAATTAGGCACATATGCAACAAATTTTAAAATATAAAACAAACATTTATTTTAAATAAGGTGATGTGGGATAATTAACAGTGCTCTGTTCAATAATCTCTAGCAACATAAATAAATAAAAACTAGTTTTTAGAAACATAACACTTGATTTAATAACTGATATTGTATTTATAATTCCTATGATTTATAATAATAATTTAGATTACATATAATACTTATTTCAATCATTTTATAATAACTATAATAATAAATAATATACTACTTTTAAAGATAAATACTGTTGAAATTACTACCTAGAGATTGTACATTTTAAACAATTTAAATATAATAAATCTATAGAAGATTTAATGAGACACAAACTTATTACCTCATCATAGCCATTTTTATTATTAATATTGTTGTTTGTCTCAAATTAACTGAGGATGATAAGTTCCAGTCAATTGGTCACAATTGGTCAAACTAAAAACATACAAAATTATTTTAATTTTTATAATAGTTAGGTCATTTTTAATAAGTGAGAAATTTTGATTTAATTCACAAAAATAAATAATGGTAGACAAAAAATGGATAAAGCCTGTCATGACCTTTCATTTTATAATTTGTATTTAAGAAAAAACACATCTGAGAATAGTTAAATTAATCATATATATTAATAGCATAAGCCTCAAAACCGATTTTGTAACAAATATAAGCCCCAACAGCACACAAAAATGCGATCAATGAGTTATCATTAGATTCAGAATTTCATGGAGCAGGTTTCATAAAGGAATAAGCTTATAGAGCATTCAGCAGCCAGTTTTTTAACTGTCAAACCATTTATTAGAACAAGCCTATACTCTTAAATACCTTTCACAAGTTTTAAGTCTAAGGAATAAAATAGGGAATGAATAATTTGGTACTAATAAGTGAAGATATCGAAGCTGCTAAATACAATAATTTCAAGGATAAGAAAAACAAATTACAAAATAGATGGTAAATAAAACTGGTAATGACTTTGGAGATATTGACCTTGGGTAGAATACTACAAAACACATAGAGAAGTCTCAGTATCTAGGGTCTAAAATAACTGAAAGGAACAAAATTTAAGAGGAAATGAAACAAGCCTATAGATAGCAAGATAATAGGGCTCGCTATATCACAAGAAAGATATTATAATTCACTATAGGTATAACTAATAGATAATATAAACATACCTCAGAAAAAAACCTATTTCATAATCTTTACAGCACAATAATGTTGGCTGTAACCATACTGTCAAATCCGAATTTGTCCCCACAGTGGTGCATGATGACTAACAGGTCCACCCCAAGCCCAGCCATCTGGTATAGCTAAATGCCTTAATCCTTCCAGTATTATGCCACTGACACCTATACGTACACATTGCACAATGCTATTTAATAATATTTATTTTTTTAAAATTATGATGACTATGTTTGGATAGATTTAATACTATAATAGAACATTACCTGTAAACTTAGATATTTCTGATTCTTTTATATAAATATTGTTGAAAGATGTTTTAATAGACGTATTAACATTAGTCTTTGTTCCAGGTAAAAGGCACACATAATTAGGCAAGCTACTATTATCTTCTGAAAAATTTATTCTAAAGATAATTCATTTAATACCAAATATATCATTTAAAATACAATGAACAGAAAAAACTGTAAACAGTTCATTACCGGGGAGAAAAAAAGTTAACTTAGAATTTATCATTGAACAAAACAATACTAACGTACTGAGTAGATACATAAACTTATTATGAAATGAAATATATGTAAAATATTGTAGTGTAAGAAAAAGACAGAAAGTTACTATGAGATCAAAATAGATAACGAGAATAAAAAAATTATTGCAATAAATTCAATTTTTTCTCCTTAATTTTGAGTTTAAGTGAAAATATATATATTATGATAACATATATTTTAAATTACCAATGATATGTGAGAGATCACCAACCACAAGAAAAGGTCGCACCGAGGAAGTAAGAGTATTAAATGAGGATCCATCGCTGTTAGCTAACAATTGAACATTTAAAACAGAAAATCCGGAACCATGTTCCTAAAATAATAAAAATATATGTTCTCAGTGAGCAGAGTTGGACAAAATCTGTGACTCAAAATAAGAAGTAAGAAAGTACTTCAACAACAAACTAGTATTTGAACTACTCTTTTCTCTGTATTTGAATTATTCCCAAGTATCATGTTACAGAAGTATTTTAAATACAAGATGCCAAATACAAAATACATTTTGTCCCTTAAAATACAAGATACAACAAATGTACTTTATCTTGTATTTTGAAATGCTGCCTAACTCTGACTATGAGAGGGAGATAGAATAATAGGCTATCATTCATTATTTTTTTAAAATTTCTATATCAAATATCTTCACAATTTGCAATCTTATTTTTAAGAAATCAATACAAAACACGTTAGGAATAACATTAGAACAAGAAATTTATTTTAAAAAATAAATAAAGTTTGATTTTATATTTATGCAGTATTCCTAAGTGATTTGTTTCAAACATTTAAGGAATCAGAAATGTTTTAACATCAGTTGAATGAAACCGAAATTATTCTGGTATAATAAATGAATAAATTCAACTTTGTCAATAAGAACAAAGATAGGAAATTAAAAACCAATCGCAAATTATCATAAATTTGTCTAAATAAATCATATATTTAAGTATAAAACAATTTTCAAGTCATAAAAAATAAAACTTACTGTAATAGTAGCCACAACTGCCCTCATCATAGAATTGTTTTGAATATCTCTTGCAATTACATTGGAAAATACATTAGTGTCATAAATAAAGCCAAGTCCCTAGAAAGACAAAATAAATATAATAATTATTTATTTGTCTAAGAAATTAATGTTTACAAAATTAATAAAATATAGTAATACAGATAATACAGATAGACTAGAGGAAGTACACAACCCTACTTTGCTATGAACCATCAGCACTAGGCTATCTATTGTTAATACAGATAATACAGATAGACTAGAGGAAGTACACAACCCTACTTTGCTATGAACCATCAGCACTAGGCTATCTATTGTTCCATAACCAATACTTTTGGGGTTAATTCGGTAGTGTCCTTCCCACTAACTCGCTTGGTTAATTACAGGAGAAATTTAGTTAGAGTAAGGAAAAATGATTGATATAGATTAAATTTTTTGATGCTCAGGAAGCTAAGATAGTCAGGGCATGTCCCAAGAATGGATGACATTGAAATCCCAGGATATTGGCTAAGGAGGTTCTTCATCCAACAAGAAGAGTAGGGAGACCCAGCTTCAGATGATTTGATAATGGGAGAAACCTACTAAATAAAGTCCATTGGATGGTTGCAGAACAGGATAAAGAGGAATGGTAGAGGCTTTTGAAGGAGGCACTGACTTAGTGATGTGTCCCAATCAACAAACAAATAAACATGAATATGTTAGATAGGTTTGACTAAATTTTCATTTCCAGGAGTCGACAATTTTTTATGTTGTTTGTAAAAAAGAGGATGAAAGTTAAATCTTTCAAATATAAATTGGTACATATGACCCTAATATACCTGTTTATCTTGAAAACCAAAGAATTGACTTTCCCAAGATCCTCTCGATTCTGGCCATTGAGATACTTTACGACAACTGGGTGCATTTAATTCAGAGCATAGCTGTAGACAAAAAAAAAGAAGCAGTTTGGTAGGATTTAAAAAAAAAATCAGTAGAGATAAAGAAATTAATAAATAATTTATTTAAAAAATAAACATTACAGCCGACAATAAAAATTTCCATTTTTCAACTCACCATGTGTAATGAAAAAGAATCCTGAACATCTTGAACAGCAACAAATGATATCCTGAAACCAAAATAAAAACTGAATTAGCTTTGGAATAATATGAATATAAAAAGAATAATTTACTATGTTTGTCAAAGTTATGTAAGTTTTTATACACAGATATAAATTATAAGTTTTTATATACACATATAAATCGAAAATTACTCATGTTATGTTAAATACTAGAATATTAATTTTTTGTCTGATAAACAAAATAAAGTGTAAAACAGTATATTATAGTATATTAATGCTATCCAATGATATTGGCACGTCAATTGACTGAAGGGAAAGATTTTTTCAAAAACATTACTGATACTAAAAGTTTTGTTTTAATTCATAGCCTAAAGAAAGAGTTAATAGGGAGTCATAGTTGAAATTAAATTTTAAACACAAATGCAGCCCATGATTTTCTTATAAATTTCAAATTACCAACCTGTCAGCTTTTTGCTTAATCAACTAAATCATATATATATTTAAATATTATTAAATAAATATAAACATTTTTAAATAAGGTTCTTTCCAAGATTGCAGAAGTAAATGAAATCAAAT
>NW_027106983.1:507570-528768 GCF_000696795.3 Halyomorpha halys
TATTAAAAACTAAGAAATGATATTGAACTTTTTCAACTAAGCTTATTGGTATTTTTGAAAATTTAGATACATTCTAAGGAAAGAAGAAGAAACAAAAATTAAATTGAATTAACAAGTCGAGGAAGCTTGAAAATTGAATGGACCAATTTATTTTTTACCACAAAATGATTAGTATAATGAGATGTAAAATATAAATGTTAGGCAGTCTATGAACAAAACAGGTTGGGCAAGTGGACTTCATTTTTAAAAATTAATAAAATGATCAAACAAAAAATTAATTAAAAAATAAGTAAATAATATCTGACAGTACATATATAGATGACTAGTAATCATAAACCATCATTAGTAATAAATAAAAGTAGTTTAAGTCAGAAATAGGTCGTTTCACACTTCTCTCGCTACCTTCAGTTAAAGATGCTGCCCTACCTTCCATCCAACTAGCGATACCCCAAGGTCCTTCTGCATTTTCATTTTGAATTTGTTTCTTTTAAAACTGTCCAACTCTCTGCTACATTGAGCAAAATGTTTAGGAATACTTGTCTAAATAGAATAAGCTTTGTCTGAGAATATTTTGAAACTCTGACCCATATTACTTTAACTTACTCTACCTTGATAGTTCCCTTAATCTACTCTGGAAAACAAATATTTTAGTGGAAGAAGCCTGTAGATTTCAATAAATTCTGTAACTTGTAAAATATTTAAACTATTTTGGTTCTTGCTAGAAATAATGAGTTTAAAATGAAATATAAAAATATATATACCTGTTTTCGAGCAATGTAAGACAGAAAGTTTCTCTAACTGCAGTATTAGCTGCTTTTTGATGGCACATATCAGTGAGATTCCATGTTGCGAACCGAACTTCACCAAAAGGAAGAGGATCCCATTTCAAAGGTGGCCTCTCACATTGTTGAGAAACAAGTTCATAAAGATCTCCCTGACAAGCAACTGGTGATGTATCCTTTCTTGGTGTGTCAGATTTATAAAAAAATGGATAGATGTCTGAAATGACAGAGGCAGGTTATGTAAGACAATTTGAAGAAAATTAGGTAAATGTTTCATAAAAACATGATTAAAGAACAGTCCTACAAGTTTGAAAGTCCAACTAAAACTATAACTACTGCCAACTATGAAACCTTAAACAATGTCTCTTGGCTCCATAAATTATACAAGAGGCCATGCTGTTGAGGCAGCACCTTAGTATTCTACTCAGAAGTAGTTCAAATCCCGCCATGGGGATTATTTGTAAATTTACACATTTCATTCATATTTTTGTTTATAAATCTTTACATTCACACTCAGGTGAGAAATAGTCAGTAAGTAGTAAAACAAATCATCCTTCATACCTTCGTAAGATTATACATGTATGTATATATGTAAAACCCAAAAAATATATCTATAACATCTAATTCCAGTTCTAATGTTTACAGAATATATTAATAAGAGAATCAGTTGGAATATGCTTCACAGTATCTTTTTTATTTTTTTAATAAAACTTTTAAAAAACTGTATCAATATAACTCATAAGGGTCCTTGGTCTAGTACTTATTAAGGATTATTGACTGTTTATTAACCAACATTTATACAAAGATAAGCATCATTACTCATCAGTCAGGTTTCATTCAACCTGATGAGGTATAGTCAATTTATATTTCCACTGAGTAGGGATTGTTGATTGCTGATACTCTTCATGGAGTGGGTCTTCTGATTTTCCATTCTTATTCCATAACACTAGATATTACAAATGCAATTTTGATTGAGATAATTAAGATAAATTACCTGAAACAGCTCCACCATTGGGTATGCGGGGTTCTGATAAAACTCTTTTGTTAAGTTTAAAAGAATCAGATTTTAAGCAAAGGCGGGGTTTGAGGTAGTTGAACTTTGTTTCATCCATTCCCTTGACCTACAATTAAATTATCAATTTTAAAATGCCAAATTTAGATGTTTTTGATAAAAATTAATTAAATAAATAGCTTCAGAAAATTTTCTAAAGATAATTTAACTTAATATTTAACAGTATTGACAACCTAAGAGAAGATTCAGGGAGCAGGCAAGAATAACACAAACAAATAGTAAAATAAAAAATAAATAGTTTTTCCGGATTTCTAGTCTAGTGTTTTATATAATCGATCGAAATCTACAGAAAAAAGAATAATTCTGAGAAAATAAATTTAGGAGTTATAGAAGAAAAATACAACAGGAATATTGAGGAAACTATATTGATCGACTTGTGTATTTGTATTTTCATTCATTATTGAATCATAATCCAAAAAACAAATCTATTCATTCTAATGGAATGGAGTTCAATATTTTCAGATAATTTAGTTTTAAAATAAGAAAAATATTCAAAATAAGGATAGAACCTACAAATTTTCTGTACAGAGAAAATATGAAAAAGTGACTATTGCATACTAAATGGATGAATATCATACAAGATATTCATGAGAGAAAGGTGGTATAAAGGGGTTGTTTAAAAAATACCAAAAACAGAAAATATTGTTCAAGTCCAAAAATCTATTGAGAGTACTTTGAAAGCAAGGCTCAATAACAGATATTCATCATATATCAAAAATATTTTGACAAAATGCCAGCATTTTTTGACAATATCAGTACAAGTGATATGGTCTATATAAAAACTTCGTAACTTGTTTAAAAATCTTACCAATTTCAGTTGAATTTTGAAAAATGATATAAAACAAATTTGTCTTTATATTTAAATTAAGTTAAAAAAAAAATTAAATCTACAAAAAATTAAAATGAAATACTGAAATCATAAAGTTATTATTCTCTTTTTTCTAAGATAAAATCAATTATTTTTGACTCTTTAATTTTATAAATAATATGTCTTCAGTGAATAGTACAGTTCCATACATGTTCCAGTATATCGGGGAATGAAACATAAGTCAAAGCTATCACTATGCGCATAATCAGGTAAATCATCTCCACATAATTCTTTTTCATTATCCATTTTAGACATATTTTTAAATTTTATTTTGATATAAATTGAGTCAGAAAATTAACAATAATACAACTGAAATGAATATCTGAACACCCAAGCGCTTAAACTGAATAAAATTCTTTTTAAAATGTTTATGTTTGCACCATTATGCGATGCAACTGAACCTGAAATAAGTTCTATATTAGAAATATTTCTGTTAAGTAAAAATTAGAATTTAATTTATTTAGAATTAAAAGGACGTAAATCAATTATTTTCTGTAAAATACAAAATACAACAATTAGATTGTTAATGAAATGAAGAATGTTTGTTATGGGGACGTACATGTGTTAAGATAAATGTCAATGTACCCTCAACTAATTATGCGACTGGCAGAGATCAAATTCAAAATCAGAAAAAAAAAAAAGGAGTCATTAATGACTAGTAGTAGCATAAACATAAGTCACAAGCTTGACATCATAACTCAGCTCGTAGCCTTAATATTTTTATTTTTTTCAATTAATAAAAAAAAGTAAAATTAATCAATAATTAGCAGATAAACTTCATATATTAAATTTTTACAAATACATAATGCATTTCCATAATAGGCTAATAATAAAATTAGTTAGAGGACTTGGGTAAGATACCCTACAATGAATATAAGAATAATGTTTTAAAGGATATATATTTGATATAATAATTGTTAAGTATGTTACTTAGAGAATAATAAAATGGTGAGTTAAAATGCAAGACCTAATATTTTTAAAAACTGTATGTAAACAACATATTTAGTTGTTGAGCTAAATTTATCATATTCAATTGTGTTACTTAAAATATTAAGTCTCGAGCAATAAATTCATTTATATGTATAAAGTAAAATAAAAGAGATTGATAGCTAATCTTAACTTTTACCCTTAATATTATTGTTATTTTTATCTTTTTACATATTACATAAGATACTTATTGAGTACACATCAAAAAGTTTAAGAAACATTTTATTATTTGATTTTTAAAAACTTCAATTGTATTCAATCATATCCTGTGGTGAATAGTCTCTATTGAGAAGTAGGTGCTGGGAATAGACCCAGTAATCTCAGCATTACTAATCCTGGACTCTTGGCACTATGCTAAATCAACCCCTTAGGAGCCAAATAACTATTTTCAACGCATAGAATAAAAAAATCTTATTTAATATAAGAATTGGAAATACATACTTTTAAAATGTCAGATATATTGAAAAAATCCCCTCTTCTTTCCCGGTAATGAACTATAGCAGCAGCTAACTCTTGGCCGAGACCACGTATTGTCATGAGTTCAAATACATTAGCCTTGTTAACATCCACAGGGAGGGATTCGGGACTTCCTTCTGATGATCCACTACTATAAAATAAATTTAATTAATGAAGTGAAACCTATATAAAACTAAAATTTAAAAATATCATAAAGCTTGGAGACTTTCATATTAGAAGATTTTTTTTTGTATGAATGTATGGTGAGTAATTACAGGCAATGAGAAAACCGTGATGTACATTATGTATAACCCCCGAAAAATCTTAGATACAGAATGCTGTAATGTTTAAAAAAATACTTTACTTTTAATTTTAATAATTAATCTTAAAATAATTCATTTAGTTTTAACCACAGAAAAAACTGACACTTCTACATCAAAACAGTGGAAAAGGAATAGCTAATAACATAAAAAAAATTGTTGTATACCTCTGATTTCGCCCCCGACTCACACATATTTCAGGTCTTATTTCATCTAGTTTATCAGCACCAATGCCAGATACTAAAGCCAGATCTTCTACTTTATTAAACTTTCCAATAACATTTCTGTATTCGATTATATTTTTTGCTACTCCTCTCGTTACACCAGGAAGAGTCATAAGTTCTTCTTCAGTAGCTACATTAATGTTTAATTGATTTAACTGTAAAACAACCATAAATCAATAAATTTACTGAGCTAATAAATCCAATAAAAATAGATAACAATACATAATTGTAAAAGAGTTTACCTTCATATTGGGCTCTATAAAGTTGAAAGTTGCACTTAATGTACCTTGGGTACTGGTTCTTCTAAAAGGTGAACGGAAAGATCTCCTTAAAGGTCTTTTTCTACTTGAAGGCATGCTGGGGGTTGTTCCCATAATTGTTAGTCAAAATTTGGCTGAAGACATTTTTAAAGGTCTAGAAGCACTTAATGTTAACAAACTGTGCCTCAATCACCTTTCTCAGCTCAGAGTAAAAAAAACTTAAGTGACCTTAGCTACATCTCAACGCAAATTAAATTACCACTTTAAGACAGATAATACCACTTAAACTCATTAACAGGCACCTTCTTATAGATAAAACAGACATTTTCGTCTGTCTGAACCATTTGACAGGAGAAGTTCCATTAGTTAACCTACCGTTTAAGAAATAACGTAAACAACACAATTACTACAGAAGTCAGGTTAGTCTCTAATATAGGACATTCACCAAATAAATAATAAATAATTTTTATCGATTACGATCGAAGACACAGTATTGCCCATATTTCGGAACATTATTTAGAATATAACAATCATTTTTATACAATAGTACTATATATGTTGAGTAACATAATTTCGTTTCGTTTAAATATCAGGGAATACCAGAGGGACATCTGAATTTTAATTATCACTGACCTACTTTAGACAAGATTTCTTTCATTCACTAGGTTTTGTTTGTACATATGTAGTTAACTTCAGGTATATGTTAACGTTTTTAATGTTTTTTTTAAGGGGAAGGCATTAGTCGAAAACAGTTGATTTGAGTATGATAATCATGAAATCTTTTTTAGTTGCGTTAAAAATAGAAACATCGAGAATTAAAGGAGTTTATTTATAAATTTAATGCATTTCTCATATTGATCAAGATAAATTATAATTTTTGGTTCGGATCCCCTAAGCACAATAAATATCAGGAACTATATTGAGCACAACCAAAATTAATCCAAGCTTTTTAATTGTGGAAAACCGGTATCATATTTTATTAAACCTTTTGAAATTTTAAACTTAGTTAGTTTCATTAAAACGATTTTTAATTTAATGTTAAAATCTGTAAGCGATGTTCCCTTGCATGCTCAGTGTACCTGAACATAAGTGAACTCCTCTCACCACCTTACCAACTAAGAAGCCTGAGAAGTTCTGGACGATCTATTATTTATATTTTGTTGATTGTCATTGGCTCGACAAGCAACTTGCTTTCAGAAAAAAAAAAATCGGCTAATGCAAATTGAAACACCACAATACTATTACTATCACAATCAGCGGCGTACACAGAATTTTGTTTTTAGGTTGAATTTTATAAGAAAAATCTGGTTTGGAGCGTATCAGCGCATCACAAAACTTTCACTTAACCAACCTTCAAATGTCACCAAGATTTCTGCAAATTGGTGGGATTGTGTTGAAGTCATTAGAATTTTCAACTAGTATCAGTATTTTCAACCAAATAAATAAATCGAAATACCAGGGTATGCAAATATTATGAGCAAAAGATTTTATTTTTCTGTCTTTATAAAAATTTGCCGTTTATGATTTCTAGTGGTGAGAATAAAGAATATAAATTTTACATTTTAAGGAATACAACAGTTCTACAAAATATGACGGCTTCGTTATATTTTGTTGATTTGTTGTACTGTTGAACTGGGAAACCCTGAGGTGAATTTAGAAAAAATCTTGTGTCGTGTGCGCATCACACTACTTTCACTTACTTATCTACTTACGTCCCCCAAGTTTTCTTCAGATTAGTGACCTGGTTTTGAAGATAACTCTATTTTCTTGTTTTCGAAAAAAAAAATCTAAACGAAAACCAGGGAAGGTAAAAATTATGTACAAAACTTTTTTCTTATTCTATTGCTATAAAAAATCGTATTTTTTAGTTTCTGGAAGTGGTATTACACATATGTAGATTTTACATTTTCAAGAATAAAACAGTTTGACAAAATATAATGAAGCCGTCATGCTATCAGGAAAGATCAGGCGGTCTCGGTTTTTCCTATTCCAATCGGATGTATCTATTTTTCATTTTTCTGCAGTAGTTATTTATAAAATTGTTTCTTATTGGTAATGATAAGAACTGATTATTTTTTATTTTTTTAAATAAACAAAATTAAAGACACTTCAGACGAAAATTTTTTGATAGTTCGGCATATAAGACCTGCTTCACAATTTCTATGAAGATAAGAACTTTATCGTTTTAAATAGCATTTAATTGCTCATTAATTCAAGGAATTTACCCAAAATCTTTAGAGCCGTTTGGGAGAAAATCTACAAAAAAAAAAAAACCCTGAAAAATCGATTTAGAAAGTGGTACTATTAAATATGTAATTCCAGTATCTCACAACTTTTTGTTTTTGAGACACCAGACACACAGTCCATTTTGTGAAACTTGGTTATTTGGACTTAAAGGGACTGCAAAACGTGTATTTCAGTTAAAATCTCGAATTCGAAATTTTGCACGATCATAATACTTTCTCTTACTATATATTCCACATATAGGTAAGTAATAAAAAGAAGGCAAGTTTATTATTCACAATACAAAAAATTATGCATTACTTTCAGGTTTTACTTACTCAAGACACAAACCTTTTGTTAGTGGGCATGAAAATCATTTTGATACAAATTTCAATGCAGAGAAACGAATTCTCCTGAATTTGCCATTGCTGTCAATCATTAGATGCATTAAATGCACACCGGTCTTTGTCCTTTAACATTATTTATTTGGACTAAATATTATATAAAAGTATTTTATAACCACTCCTTAGTAAACTGCCATATTTTCCAATACTAAAGAGCAATTCCTAAATGAGACTCATTAATAGTGAACTGTCGCAACTATTACGAGTGACATTAACCATACATGTAGCTTATAAACTCGTATGTTTTCTATTGATTATTTATGTCTGATTGTTTGATCAATGGTTTATATGTTATGTTCTCTGCTGTGATTGTAATGAGATAAAATTATTGTTTGTTAAAATTAATCACTCACGACGTTGATCTGTTAGCTCGCTGTCATCGTGCAAAAAAGCTTTCTCACTGTAGTGATATTAATTGAACGGCATGTTATATGTCACATGGAAACTTTTACATCCCTGCACCAGGTTAATCCTAGGCAATTCAAACTCGAACTGATTTTTTAATAAATTCAGAAAATGTAATAAAAAAATTCAACTATTGGGACGCCTTGAAGTTCTTGTCTTTCCCAAATTTCATGTAACGTACTAATCAGTAGAATTTTTAAGCGTGACAAACCAACTAAGACCAATTTAACAAGAATGCAACCCCATTAACCTGTTTAAAGAGGAACTATTCGTAAAATCACAGAACAGACATAAACGTACTCAATTATAAAATTATTAATGACATAAATGTATTATATAATAATATTATTAAAGACATAAATGTCTTTAATTATAATTAAATATTTTTATCATTAAGAATATAGATATATTTTATGGTTAAAATATTAATGATATGTACTCTTATGGTTATTGTATTTGTACAAAATCCATACTCAATGCAAAACACGTATAAAGAACGAAAATGATTGATAGGAACTAACGACTATTAGGCAACTACTTAGCCTATCGCAATGTTCTTTCATGCACCTATTGTTACGTCTATCTAAAAAGATAAGACGTTTAAGAGCAGAACTAATTATTGGGAGGGAGTTGCTGTGTTTCATACCTGTTGTGTTCGGGATGCCAGGATAATTACTGATGGTAATTTCAAATTCGTTGAGTCCTACTATTATAATTGGAATACTTTTGCAAAGGCATATTGAAATACATAATATATTAAGGAGTGGTATTGGGTCATATTATCCTCAAAGTTACACAAATGAAGTATTTATTTACATTTAATATACCCATGAATAATATTATACAATGAAATGATTCAGATAAATGGTTTTGCTATAAAATATCTTCACATTATAAATGAATACCTATCTGGATAGGTGGAAAACTGAAGTGGTGATACGTGCCCTGTTCAAATATATAGCCTCTGAGTCCTGACAAGCTTATTCTTCCTCTGATCTCTATAGAGGACTTCCTCTGGTCGAAGAACCATACTTCACTCTCCAGCTCAATGTTTCCTATTTTTCAACATTGTAGTAGATCCGTCAGGCCATCTCCCCATTTAGCGTAGTGGGCTTCACCATATTCTTTCTTCCTTCTGATTGAATTCTCGCAGCTCCACCCCCGAAGCATGTATCATAAAGAATGTCGAATAAGTTTTTATAGAGAACCATACCTGACTAACTGAGTTTTCCCCGTAAGCCCCTTTTCTCATGACTTTTTTTTCTGATCCCACTAAAAACAGAATATAGACATGAATTAATAAATGCATCATGTGAAGAAGGACATAATTCAAATTGAGTACTACCTTTTTCTACCGTGAGTACGTGAAGGTCTTAGTGAAATACTTATCTATGTATTGAGATGTTCGTTCAGTAGAAACTCTTACTATAATATCTGGAGGTGCGGGGACTCCACGAGATAATTAATTGTGAATAGATAAATAATTAAATAAATAAAGTAAACATAATGATAAGAAAAATAATAAAGAAAACGAAGAGCGAGGAGGCGAGGGGAATGAGGGGATGAGAGAAGGGACTTAAGGAAGAGTATTTATATTTATACTTTTATATCCACTATCTCTTAAAAGATTCCATTGAGTTGACAGGTGTCATTACATTTTTTGACGAACCACTATTTCCTAGGGTCTCAGACGACCCAAATGTTCAGGCAAAATCTTATTTGATAATATTTACTGTCTTGATAGGTTCAATGCATAGCAGCGTATTAAACCGTAAATCCACCTAGTTCCTGGGCGTACCAATAAAGGAAGTGGCTTAAATATGATCCAGGCTTATAATACAGGTAACTTCTGTTTTCAATTTATAGCTCCTTGCACAACACTGGTAAAGGGCTGAAATTGACAAGGGAAGGAGTTGGAGAGATTCAGTGAGTCGCACGCGCTTAGTGTGATAAAAAAAGTTTCATAGTGTTGGAGATATTTACTTACACACAAACACAAATACACATTGGGTCTTAGTTTCTGAATAATATATTATTTATGATCCCAAAAACCATTAATGTGGCCACTAACTTAAAAAAAAACTCTTCACCATAATAATGCTCGATGGAATAGTTGTTAGGAAGTCGGTATGGTCCAGAATCAATGGTACATTCTAGACTGGAATATGAAATTCACTTAGATTTTTGGTCATCCAACTATAGATTTTAAATTATACTATTGATGTGAACAATACTGCATAATTAAATACGCTTCTTTATTTCCACCTTGCACAATATAAGAGTGCTTTTACAATCTGTAATCTAAAAGTTAATTTCCTTATTGCATTGTGATAAGAACTGCATAATTATGTAATTATTTACTACAGTTACAGTGACAAATATTTTGAGCTTGAACATTAGCATAATGATTTATATGCAAGATACGATAGCACATTTATCTTGCATATAAATCATTATGATGGCTTTCCTAACAAAATTTATATATTTTATCACAGCAAACTGTAAGGAACTAGAAGATTCAAGGAAAGCGTTTTTAATATTTATATTTCTAGTTTTGATAAGATAGGAATATATACTCCTATGTATATAATTACCAATGGCATGAAGGAAGACAGTCAATCGTTAGTAATATTGGAACGAATCATGTCGAATTTAGTAAATTATTATCCCCATGGTAAATCTTTAACTATTCAGTAAGTAATTTGTATACTTATTACGAGTGCGGTATATTTTGATGGAAGACATGATTACTGATTTATTTTTCAACATTTTTGCCTTTTAAAAGTTTTTTTTTTCTTCCAAACACAATTCGTTATTTTATATGATGAATAATATCAGATATATATATTTTTTCTCGAAACAATAATATATTTTAAAACTTCTGCAACCTAATATTTGACGACAATATAATTGTTGGAACACAAATAACTTCGAACATAATTTTTTTATGCTTCTTATTTACATACAATAATATATGTATATAATATATGAGCACATATTATTAAAATGAAAATTTATTCCTTCTTTTTTCAGATTATTTATTATTCTCGGATCATTAAACATTTCTGGCGCTGTTTTACGTTTCGGGCAATGCCTAAGTCCACCCGTAGTTGAAAATTTTGATATAGCATCAGTGAGTATTACTTTTTATGAGGCATTGTTAGCTGAATTTACGAAGTGCAATTATTGTTTTATATCAGTATATTATTATAATATATTGGCTAATAAGCAGGTGTGCCCCTCCAAAGTATAAAAGGAATTATTACTTATTTATTTACGAGATAGGAACGAAGGATATAGTTCGCCGAAGATTAACTAATTTGAATTATCAAGCAATGTCTCCACTTGGAACTGTAAATTATATTGCTAATGGTCTTGAGCGCCTAACGATGCTGGCTGAGGCGGTATTTGCTAGAATAAGAGCACCAAACTTTTATCACGACTACGGCGAAGCCAAAAGGATGGTAATTTGTTTAGAGGTGTCACATACCTGGTCAGTAGTTGGTTTTTTAAATAATTTTTAAGCAAATGGTTTAATCGATTTTCAAGTTGGCTCAGGTTGTTCACCGAGGTCTCGTAATTCTTTTATAACTATCCGATTTCAAAATACTTAAATTAAATCTGTCCGTCTGTGTCATTGGGTTCTAATTTGAGAGAACTTCACAACCCATTTTTAAATTCGATTTCTCAAGTTACTCAGTAATATACCGTAAGTTTTTCCAAATAATTTGAGCTCAAAATATTGAAATAATATTTTATTATGTTTTGTTTATTCGTTTAATTTATCTATAATTCTGTTCCAACAACCACTTTTGACTGTCGAAACGCACACTTCAAATTTTCCATTCCAAAGTCTGTAATATGCATGTTCAGTACAGTTTTCGATAGCCAATAGTGGTCTTTGGAACAGAATTAAAGATAAACCAGACGAAAAAGTCAGAGAATAGTAGTGGAAGGTTACCGGATGGTTATACGCCTGACTTAATCTGCTCTTGTATTTCGTCACTATATTGTCTGTCTAAGTAATATTAATATAATAGTAATAACCTTAATGTGTATCTAGATATAGAAAGAGAAAGTAGTAGGGGAGGGGGAGGAGGTAAAGAGAGAAGGGACTTAGGGTAGAGTGATGTTGACAGAGTTGATGGGGCCCTTACTGTCCTACCACCTCGCAGGAAGGGGATATGGGGTAAGTGTCCGGAATAATGGATTGAATAAAGCAGGGAGGTTGTCAAAAAACTTGATGTGTCTCCGTGTGATGTGCTACTGAACGTAAAATACTATGCAAGTGCCCTTACAGATCTTCTGTAGTACACTGCTACTAGATACCGTTATAGTGACTTCAGAGCTGTTGAGTATAGGAAGTGCGGTAGTGGTGCACCGTGTAGTAGTGATGGTCTCAGAAATCCTTTAAAATGAGTAGTTTGAACTGTTTAGTTGATTTTTTAATTAATTTTATAAATATATACGGTTTAGATCTTGTTTTTTTTTCTGATCGTTCTTAAACCTTGTCAATCGTCCCTTACTCGGGCTATTATTAACGGCTAGATCTCCCCATTGGTTGCCCTACCCATTACCACGTCCTCAATCAGAATAACTGCGGTCCGACACTACCTTAGTTCTGGATGGACCTTCCCTCCAGGGACTTCCACTACTACTCATCCAGACTCCACTACTTTCTCGTAGCCCTCAGAATGGGCTCTTTCCTCTCCCGACTACTCATCGCTAGTGTAGCACCTGGCGATCCTCCTTCCCGTCTGCCTGTCACTTCAGTCCTGATTGTTTACCTCAATCGGTCATGGCATTCGTAATAGCGCCGTTTCGGTTTCCGCTTCTGCTCATCTGGTTTTCGACTAGGTCGTTTATCAAATCCTCCATTTTTGGCAGCTCGTCTGGTTGGGATTTCGGATACCTCTTTTTTGGTGACTTTATCTCCGTTCATTCCGCTTCCGGCCTCTTGAGACGAGCTCCATGCCTTTCTCTAGCGTCAACCCTCGTTGACCTCCATGAGCACATTCCAGGTCTCTTGGATAGCCTGGGTGACCCAAGTAATGATTCAGTTGACCTTCAGAACTCCCTTTAGAAATTCCATTTTCTGGGCTCCCTTTGCCTGACCAAAGGTTTCTACCATTTCCCCCATTACTTTTTTCACCCTCAGAATGGCCTTGTGTTCGACGCTCCTTGAGTAAGTAAAATACGTCTTCTTCAGGAGGCCACCGTATAACTTCTTCAGCCTCACTTTTAGTATTTCCCAAGAGTGATTCAGATCACCTTGTATAGCATTCAGGATTCGTCGTGGGATACGGCCGATCAGAGATGCTTCGAGTAGTCTTACGTCATAGTCTATTTGTCTACTTGTGCCCGTGTCCTTTCTGGTGTTTACAAGGCTCTTAATTTGGTCGCCGCCCTTGGTGAAATGCTCCAGATCTCCGATTATGCCGGTAAAAGTTTCCAGCTGACTTATTACTTCGTGAATAAATGCTGGGTTTTGAGTATCTGATCTTCAGTAGTTTCAGTAAACTTTAGGATTCTAAGACCACTAAGAGCTTAAGTCACGTGATTTCGTTTCGGCACCAATTACGATTAGACTGAAGGGAAAATGTTACACTGATTTATAGGAGCAAGTAACTCGTTTATTTAGAATAGGTTATTTGATAAAAAAAACAGCTGCTTTTACTATCTGGATCGTAACATTGTTATTGTTTATCATTGTTATTTACAGTTTACAAATAGCTAACTGATATATTTTCAAATATATCGTATTTTTAACCGCCAACCACCCCACTAATCTCGCTCTTACCAACAACTCATTTCCTAGTTCGCTTGCCATCTGTAAGATATGCTTCCTATTTGTTCACTATGTTTTTTTATTCTTGATTTTACCCTTATTTCCTTTTTCCATCTTTTAGTGGGTACTGTATTTTTATATTTCTTTTTTATTTGTTGTTATTACCATTTTCATTATTGTCCAAAACCTTTTTTATTCTTATTTAATTTTAAGTTTCACTGCAATTTTTTTTTAAATTCTTATTTTACATTGCTCATTTATTTTTACCCCATTTAAGTGTTTGTATCTTTTTTACCCCTGCAAAGTGGGGCGAAACGTTGGCTCATATTATATAGTTTTACGACTATTTAAGTTTTTTCTTTGACTGCACTCGGACCATCTTCCTTTTATTATCGCACGTGGTCAACCATCGATCTTCCAATATAATTATAGTTTTAGTATTAATTATTACTACCATTATTTATCTCATACTTTGAAAAGATTATGTTTTAGTTCTTCACCGGAAGATGGTATGAAATCCAGAGCAACGGCAACGAACTTTTTCAAGGAGTCGGAACTTGTTCAGCTTTGGTTTCAAGAGTTACAGAAGATGATCGAATAGTTTTGAAAACATACAGCTATAAACCAATGTAAGTTTTATAATCGTTAACGAAAAATTACAATATTTAGTTATAACCATTTTTTCTTTTAATAATGGGTTTTGTGATTTCCCCTCAACTACTATGTGTAGGTAAAGGGGTACTGGTACTGGTACTGCTATTTGGTGGGGGGAAGAAGTCCGGCAAGTGGCTAGTGGTCCTTTTTGCCAACCCTTGAGGGCTCCCTTGGTTGCCGCCGTGTACTAAGGTGGGAGTGTCAAAATTCATTTTTCGGGATCGCCCACAAATGAATGTTTAACTGCTCCAGGTGGGAATCGAACCAACAATGTTCCGAACCGAGCGCACTGGGACCTGCGCCCCAACCCGCACTGCCGTCAGGTCCCTAATTAAAGGGGTAAGAAGACACTAATAATCATTGGTTTATTTCACTCACATACATAAACTGTGCACATGGTCCTATTAACCTACTCGACAGTTACAAAGAGTTAAGGGCTGACTTGAATTAGCAATAATCGATACCTGAAGTCCCTACATTACCCCCTATCCAGTGAAAACTTTAGCATTATAACACAATTGAGAAACTCATTAATAGAAACTGTAGCATTGACTTGCATTTTACAACCAGTTATCTAAAAATTCAAGATACGAGATAGCAAAATATTGACTCAACAACAAAAATAACTTATACAAATAGCTTCAAAGAATAGTAACCAAATTATAGAACAAACGAATATATATACATAATAATACATCATAAGAATAGTATACAAATTATAGAACATACGAAAAACAATACAATATACATATACAAGATATACAGAGGGCCTAACACAAACAAAATATCCACTCAAATAATTTCTTCTAAATATTATGCAGGAAACCGCAACACCAAGTAGAAGTCGGTACAGTTTCAGGTCGCTTCGGTTATTCTTCCTGATCTGCAGAAAGTGTCTGCAATAATGGAGAATCATCTCGAGCCTGGGCTAAAGGTTTAGTCAAAGTGTCCTGTAGGTTCATATCTTACTCGGCAAGAATTTAGGCTGGTTTTAGTCGGTCAATGGAATCCGCAATGTCCTTACCATGGATTTCCAAACGAAAATATTTTTCTCAACGGATGATGACACGGAAAGGTGTAGAGGTATGCTGGTCCTAGGGGCTTCTTGATCCGATCAGTGTGCATAAAAACGTCTGAGCGCCTATTTAAGTCCTTGTAGATAAAAACACTCCTAGAAGACTTGTAATTTGCAGGTACAGGCTTCAGTTGACGCATTTCCTCTTGAAGTTCTATGACTCAATATTGTGAATCTGAGAATGTCCGTGATCCATTTGTGAAAAATTCTCCAGGTTATGTGATAGTTTTTCGATAGAGCATTTCGGATAGGGAAGAATTAAAATCAGAGAGAATCGCTGCTCGCAGGCCTAATAGTACAGTAGGCAAGGTACAGTAGATTTCAGTCCAGCTCCGGGAATTATGTGCCTTCAATACTGTTTTCCATGTACGGTGGAGTCGTTCAACCTTACCGTTGTATCGAGGGTGAGAAGGCGTAGAGCGGTAGGGTTTGACTCCACATAACGCACTAAAGTGTTTAAACAATCCAGAGTCAAACTGACGACCCTGATCATTCGTTATGCGTCTTGGCACACCAAATCGAGCAAACCAATGACTATAAACAGCCTTAGCAACTGTTTCAGCAGTGATGTTGTTGAGTGGTGTAACTTCCATTCAACTGGTGAACCTATCAATTATGGTTAAAGCTTAAATGTTTCCTTCCGAAGAAAGGAGGGGACCAATTAGATCTATGTGAATCTCAGCCAAGCGTTTATCAGGTACTGTATATTGTCCTACAGGAGATTTCACATGACGGTGGATCTTACAACGCTAGCATGGTTAACATACCTTAGTCCAATCCTGGATATTCTTTTTAACATTGAGGCAAACATATTTACTTGATACCTACTTGACGGTTGCCTTAACACCGGGGTGAGCCCTGTCTTGAATAAGGTGAAAGATCTGATGCCGGATGGTGTCCGTACTGACATCACACCAGAGATGATTTCCACTAGAAAGCTGGTAACTCTTGGATTTTAATGCAGAATCAGATGTCATAAGATCCTGAAGTTCGCTGTCAGTCCTCTGTTCTTCGGCTATCTTGTCGAAGTCTTACACTTCTTGAGTCTCAATCCATGACAAAGTGTCCGCAACAATATTTTGCTTTCCACTGATGTGGTGAATGTCTGTGGTATGTAAATACCCTCTATACAAATTTAGCATTTCCAAAAACTGGCGAAGTTGTTGAACAGTCTGTGGAAGTTTGTAGTCTACTATGACACTGACCTTTTCTGTAAGGAGTAATAATCCTCCTGGAGTGATTCTATATCCCGAAAATTCCAATTCTTGAACTCCAAACATAGATTTGGCAACATTTATACGCAATCCATACTCGTCAAAGCGGGTGAAAACAATTTCTAAATGAGGTTTGTGTCCCTCTTCAGTTGACGAAGCAATTAGGCAATCATCCAAAGAAATAAATATAAAATCCAGACCAGTAAAAACTTGATTGATAAAACGTTGGAAACTGCTAGGTGCGTTTTGTAAACCTGAAGCCATAACATTAAACTAGAAAAGCCCAAATGGAGTGATAATGGATGCTCTCGATTTATGCTCCTAAGAAAGTGAATGAATGACTTGGCAAAAACCTCTTATAGTGCTCTCGAATTTGGTATCTCTCCATTACACACCAGAATCAAGGGTATGGAATACACTTCACATTGCCTACAACAAAAAAATTGAAAAATGGATGCAATGATCGACCCAGAAAAATTCCAGTTCTTCTCAAAAGAAGCAGCAGAGATGGCCATCAAAAAGTATTCATGGTACTACATGTTATCCACGGTGCAAAATATTTTGTTGCATGGTGCTGAAATAGTGCACAAGTCGATTCTCCCAATCGGAATATTGTCAGGAGAGGCATAAGCAAGCAGAAATAAGGATTACAAGATTTTCAGGATCAGAAACTCGCGGAAAATGTCCCGTATATCTACCAACGAAGTCGTGGTCCACAAGCTTCAGGAGACTTCGGATCCTTTTATCACGAACAAGAGAACCGAACCTAAGAAAAAACACTTGGAAATCAGTGATGCAGCTAAGGAACTGTTAATTTAATTTCCTTAAATTTGAAATCGTAGGTGTTTTTCAATTTGAACAACCTTTAACTTTGAATCTCTAATTTTATTGTTTACAAAATTGGCCAGTCTTTTAAGCTTCCTTGAATTTTTAATTGCAAGCATTATATAATTTAAATATACACTCAAAATACTCGTTACAACTTGTTTTAATGAGTACAACCTATTCCGAAAATTCCAGAAATTTTTTTCTAACCAATAGGCTTTCATTTCCTCATTAGTCCTTTAATTTTCTTCAAAATTTCAATAAAGTTCAGTTTCAGTTGAACTTGAGGCATTTTTTTGTTCTGAGTCGAATGAGACCGGCCCCAGGTTTCTATGTTAATCCATTCTCAAGATATTGAATTTATTCCGCTTTTTGGCCATTCTGCCCCAGTGTGTGACGTCTGTTTCAATCTTGTAATCGTTATTTCTGCTTGCTTATGCCTCTCCCGACAATATTCCGATTGGGAGAATCGACTTGTGCACTATTTCAGCACCATGCAACAAAATCTTATGCACCGTTGATGACCTGTAGTACTATGAATACTTTTACGTCTTATCCTCCGGTCCCTACCACCTGCGGAGTCCCTCTGATTGTTTGTCGTTTTCACGGCACCAATAGTGGCCCTCAAGCTTCCAGAGGCAGTGGTACCAGCCTATGATGACGATATTGGGATTTATACTTCCAGCATGAGAGCTGATCAGGCCCTCCGCCATGCACAAACTGCTTCGGCCACCATCGTAGCCGTACTAAAGAAAGACGTCACCAGGGTTAACTCTGCAAAGATGGATGCCATAGTAAGTTACTTTATAAATATATAACAAAAAATTGTACAACTACAGATTCGTGTTTAGCATACAAAACATATTAAGTAAGCCACCGAAATCAAATACATCAGAACTTTCCATCTCAAGCATTTTTTTAACACCCTTGACCTACTACATTTTTATTTGAACTATTGCTCTAAAACCATGCATTGAACAAAAAAATAAATAAATAAATAAATTGGAATCCATAAAATGGATCTTATGATAGAAATGAAATATGTTTCTCTTCTTTATTTTAATATAGGGAAAATAAAAAAGTGATCTTAATTTTTTTTTTTTTAATGATTTCTCATATTTGTGAAGATAAAACGTTAAAAACAATTATACCAGTACATTCCACTTTAGGCCGTTTTTGAACGCCATTTTACAAGACTATAATTTAAGTTTCATATAATCATTTATATCAAAGACATGTATATAAAAGAATTTAACTATCAAAAACATAAATAACAACCAGTCCTCACAACGATACACCGAAAGGAAAACACAAAACTAAATGTACTTTTTTGCACCTGGATTCATCACTTGTATCAGCCACCTGTTTTCGCCAACACACTGTGTTAGTACAAAACTGTGCGTCCCTCCACCTGCAGTGTTGTCGCCCCCTTTTCCTGCTGTCCTCTCTCGGGATCCGCTCCGTGCAAGCCTTGGTCCATCTATTGTCTTTCACTCTGGCCAAGTGCCCAGCCCAGCTCCAATTTAATCGGTGGGCCTCAACCCTTAGACTTTTAATGTCTATTTTTTGAAGAATCTCTTTATTTTTTATTCTTTCTCGTTTCTTTATAAACATTAAACTCGTTAGAAGCTACATTTGCATGGCACTCAACCTCAGATCAAGTTTTTTTGTTAGTGCCCAGGTTTGAGCCCTATAGAGAACTGTGGGATATACACATGTGGTAAAACCTCTGATTTTAAGATCCAGTGATAGGTTACTTTTAAAGATCTTTCGGAGAGACCAATATTTACACCACCCGAGCTTTATTCTTCTTTTTATTTCCATATTCATATTTCCTTTGAATGTTATTGTCTGCCCGAAGTAAGTGTATTCCTCTACATATTCTATCAATTGTTTTAATAAATTGATATTTCTATTGAATTTGTCGTGATTTTTGTTTTCGATGTGTTTATATTAAGCCCATATTTCTTCTAATGTCTACTATTTCCTCTATCATTCTCCTTAAACTGTTAATGTTCGGAGATATTAGGCATATATCGTCCGCAAATCTTAGGTTGTTCAGCATTTTCCCATTGACGGATATTCCCAGGCTTTCCCAATTTAATTCTCTGAATAAAATGTTTAAAGCACAATTAAACAGAATCGAAGATTGAGAATACCCTTGTTTCACTCCTCGTTCTACCTCAAAGTACTTTCCCTATCCAACGTCACGTATGCTTTTCTGTTTCTATATAACTCCATAAAGACTACAATGTAGAGTTTGTTTACGCCAGATTCACACAGTGTTCCCAAATATATTTATGCCTGTTCGAGTCGAAGCTTTGAATTAGTCCATAAAACACAAATAGACCTGCCTGTCATATTCTCTACTTTACTCGATGAGCCGATTTATACATTGGAGTTGATCAGTTGTACTAAAAGTGGGTCGGACGCCCGCCTGTTCTATATCATGCATGATCCTGATATATAATTTCTATTATTCTATTTTTTTAATATGTTACAAAACTTTTCCTTGATTATTTTATTGAAGATGATACCAAGTGGTTTTACCAAAGCTTCTTTACCTTCAATAGTAAGCACATTTGGTATACCATCACTGCCTGCTGTTTTTTTCTTTTTCAATCCTCAATAACATTTTCTACCTCGTCTTCTAGAATACTCAAGTCCTCGTTATTTCCCTTTACTATTTCAGGATGTTATTTTGTTTTCACTCTAGTATTATCTTTATATAAGTCCCTATAATAATTCGTTATATCTTGTACTATTTCTTGCCGGTTTGTTATAGAGTTTCCCTTTGATGAATTGATCTTTTTAATCAGCTTTTCATTAAAAGAACCAGAACACTGTTTAATTTCTTTTATGTAACCTATACTCGATAAAAAGTCATATATTATTCTTTCATTATAAAGAAATCTATAGCAATTTTTTTCCTGACTAGTTTGCGAACATCGGCATGCTGTACTTTTTGCTCCAATGGTTTATTGACAACTCTATTCAATCTTTCCCTTTCATCTGTAAGTTTTCGCGTTTCTTCAGATAATTTTTTGCTTCGTTTATCCCTTACTTTATCGATTTTAGTTTTTTGCTCATAGGCATCCCCTATACATTTTAGTAGATTGAAATATAAATTTTCGATATGACCTTCTTTGTCGAAATTTGTTTCCTCTTTTTTCCTAAAAAAACTGTTATCAGAAACAGCTCCTGTGAAAGTTGCCCTGAAGCCTGCGAAAAATCTTCTGCTATGTATTTTCATTTGTTCCATCACAAGGCGGTGATCAGAATCAAACTTTACTTCCAACGTATACATATCTTACTGGATATACATATTTCATGCCTAAGTTTGATTCTCCCTGAATGTTGATATAATAGAATAAACCAATTTATAGGTCATCGCCTGAGTAGTATTTATATTAACTTATGTAGTAATTATATTATATTTAATGTCTGACGTTTCGCCCCACTTTACAGGGCTTCATCAGGGCTGTTCAAAGCGAACGGTTGAACATGATTATTTTATATTTAAAGGATTATCTTCTTATATTTAAATCTTTACGGTCAACTATATATGCATATATAAAAAAAATTAATATATACGTTACAATTGGAGTTCTGGCAATGGTCAGATTCTCCACTCAAGTTGA
>NW_027106983.1:535519-544418 GCF_000696795.3 Halyomorpha halys
AGACTGCAGCAAATGCAAAGTTAAACAAAGCAAAAATGATTTTAACACCAATTTTTTTGTTAAAATCATCTGTACCTGGTTTAACTTGGTGTTTGCACGAGTGTGTTAATTCTGACAGACTGGGATATCAGTCTCAATTCCATCTCCTACATATAAACATTGTACAACCATATATATAGATAATTAGTTGAGCAATAAAGGCAGTATTTAAGTTAAACCTGTGAGTGTCATTTCTTGTCTTTCTTTCTCTCTCTCTTTTTTTTTAAGTTTTAAGCATGATAAACCCTAAGTTTTATATATATAAGAAAACGGTTTCAGACATCGAAAGATTCACCGTAGCGATCAGAGAATTGAATCATTTTCGAAAGGGGGCTTTAGACTGATGGAAAGAATAACAAGAAATGCGATAACCTGTTGGCCATCGTGTATTAAGAGGCGTTAAAAGCGGCAGTGGTTTGAAGAGTGAAGATGGGTTAATAAAGTGAAGGAGTGGTTAAAAAAGGACTCTGGAGGTGGCGGAGTGTCCCAGAAGACATCTTCTGGGTGACAAGAAATCAGAAGCAATATAGCGAGCAATAAGTCGGGGAGCTTCTATTCCAGTTAAATTGCTAATAGACACAGACCAGATACAGGCGTATAATGTCTTTTCAACGATCCTGAAGGTTCAATTAGCGGAGGAAGTAGGAAAGAAGGAAGAGTTATGAAAAGACTGCTCGTTCAAAGACTGCACCCGAGACTCATATGTCCGGGAAGAAGATTCACTGATGGAAATTGAAGAACCGGAATAGAGCAGTCAACTACAATCGCCCTGGGAATAATCGTAACCCATGGCGATGAATGGAATACCGGTACATCCCAAAAGAAACGAAACGGAAAGAAAACCAGAGAGGAGGAACCAGACGAAAGACAGTAGTAGCAGGCGAGAAGACCGAAAATGTCACGGGTGCAGGAAAGTAGAACATTTGGTTGCCTCGTGCCAGATGCTTCGAATACGGAAATGAAGGGCACGTCAGTAAACGGTGCCCCTACATATACCGAAGAAGAGAAATGGGTCAAGGCGAACCAATGGAGGTCAACGCTCAACAGTTAGGGAGGAGAAGCAATCGAAGAAGTCTCTGCGGAACATCGAGCGACTCTGCAGAATCGTCGGGAGCATCGGAGACTGGAGAAGTAGGAGATGAGCGAGGGGTCAGAGGTAGGATGGAGCAGAAGTAGTGGATGGAGTCTAGGAACAGGAGACAGGAAGCGATATATGTGAGGGAAAAGTTGCTCTAGCAACTCTCCTAGAGGCGACTGGTAAATTACAACGTGAGGAGAAAGCCTAAAGTCTGCCTATATTAGAGGTAGAAGCAGTGAGATTCCTGGTGGATAATAGCAGTCCCAATACCATTATGTGCCGGGAAAACCTACAGAAACTGCGCAGTGAAGAGAAGACACGCCAAATTCAGGTATACCAATGTAAATTAGTCACCTTGGGCTGCTTGAGAGGTAGAAGGGGGCGTTGAGGTATGATTGACCCGTTGAGGACCAAGTAGGGATAACCTAACTGTGCATATCATAGGAAGCATGTCTAGGGAATAACAGGTAATCGTGGGGTAAGACTTGCTGGAGAAGGTAGGTTCCTGGGTTTTTAATAGCAAGAGGAAATGGAGGATTGAGAAAAGTGGAAAACGTATAAATGTCATTGACATCGGAGGGGTGAGGGTGAGCGGGTCGGGGCAATCAATCAAGCAGAGGAGAGATCAAACAGGAGAGAGAGGCTTAGGAGAGAATATGAGGACATTTTTTTTTAAAGAGGGGGACATGCTCGAAGTGACCGGGAAGACTGTGATGACATGATAACACTAAAGGAAGACAGAATGACGTACGTAAAAGAGATGAGATACATGCAGGCGCTACGCCATTATCACAGTTGGGCAAATATTATTCGAATGACGAGGGACGAATACTTTTTTATTCGTGAATTTTCTACTCGAATAATTAATTATTCGTACAAAAACATATGATTAACCATCCGAATACTTTTTCATTCGTCATTATTTTACACGAATAATCAATTATTCATACAAAACATATGATTAACCATCCGATTACTTTTTTATTCGTCATTATTTTACATGAATAATCAATTATTTGGGCAAAACAATTCGAATAACCATTTGAATACTTTTATATTCGTCCATTTTATAGAAAAATAATCTCTTATTCGAAAAAAATAAATGATTAACCATCTGAATACATTTGTATTTGTGTAAAGACGACATTTTTTGTCTTACAGCTAGACATAGATATATTTTATGATCGCGTATTGATTAATTTTAAGTTTTCTGATTTCTAACATATAAGGGTCCCTTTTTATGTTTTGGAATATGTAGAATATGAAAATACTATCAATTTATTTTAACTTTTCTGATTTCTAACATGTTAAGGTCCCTTTATATGTTTCGAGATATGTAGAATATGAAAATGTTATCGCTTTAATTATCGCGTATCGATTTATTTTAACTTTCTTGATTTCTAAGATGATAGGGTCCCTTTATATGTTATAAGATATGCAGAATATGAAATAGCTATTAATTTTAAGACCGCGTATCGATTAATTTTAACTTTCTTGATTCCTAACATGTTAGGGTCTCTTTATATATGTTGAGATATGTAGAATAACAAAATGCTATCGATTTATTTGAACTTTCTTGATTTCCAACATGTTAGGCTCCCTTTATGTTTTGAGATATGTAGAATATGAAAATACGATCTATTTATTTTAACTTTTCTGGTTTCTAGCATGTTAGGGCCTCTTTATGTTTTAAGATATGCAGATTTCTTATCTTAGTTATAATAAATCGATACGCGATCTTAAAATCGACAGTATTTTCATATTCTACATATCTCAAAACATATAAATTGACCTTAACATGTTCGGGATCAAGAAAGTTAAAATAAATCGAAACGCGATAATTAAATCGATATGAGATCATAAAATCAATGCATTTTCATTTTTTGCACATATTGAAACATATAAAGAGTCCCTAACATGTAGAAATCAGTAAAGTAAAAATAATTCGATACGCGATCTTAAAATCGTTATCTTTTTCATATTCTGCATTCCTCAGAATGTATACAGTGACCGTAAAATGTTAAAAATCAAGAAAGTTAAAATAAATCGATACACGAAGTTAAAATCGATAGCATTTTCATATTCTGCATATCCGAAGACCCTTTAAAAATTGGCCCCTATGTTATAAATTAAAATAAATCGATATGAGATCTTAAATCGATAGCATTTTCGTTTCGTACTAGTCTGAATATGTGAAATAGGACCCTCATACATTAGAAATTGAAAGTTGTAAAGAAATAGGTGAATTTAAAAAAAACAAAATCAAATTTTTATTCGAATAATATGTATTCGACTAATTTTGTATTCGAATAATTTTTCATTCGACTAATCTTTTATTCGATTGAAATTGAATTTTAAATATTCGAATAAAAAAGTATTCGGATTGTTTAGTCGTATTTTTATTCGAATAAAAATGTATTCGTCTCTCGTCAATCGAATAAAAACTTCGAATAAAAAAGTATTCGTCTCTTGTCAATCAAATAATTTTTGCCCAACTATGGCCATTACAAGGAAATGCTCGACAGTTTAACCTTTAATAGTTACACAAATTATTAAAAGCAAAATCAAACATCACCAATTATTAAAAACGAAATCAGTTATCACAAATCATTAAAAGCAAGTGGTACCGAAAATTCTTTTGAATGTTAACGTTTGTTATAGGCCTTTACTAATATTGCATCATCCATAAGTAAGTACTTACATACGTATGTATGTAAAAAGATTTTGCTTTTGATAATTTGACATATTTTGCTTTTAACCTCCTGAATGGATGATTTTATTTTATGATGGCGATTAACCGGTAATTATTTTTTTTAATCAATAATTTGCTTGATAACGTGGTAAACAAAAGACGTTCGATGGTCAAGCTAAGAAATAGTCAGCTGGACATTATCCTATTTATCTATTAAACTTTTTCGCTGTGATACTTAATTTTGAGCAATTTCTTCTAATTGTTCTTTATTAAAGGTGAGGATTTTCTATTCATAAAATGACATACTTATAAGAGGCGTTCAACATGATACTTACCTGAAATTAAGGTCTCGACCACTTTTTTAAAGGCTGATTTCGTAAATTATTGAAAGAAACTTTAAGAAATTTGTTTTCTTCAGAGACTATTGTTGATATCAAGGTATAGTAACTTAGTTGAAGGTAAAACATTAAATGATAATTTAACAATGTAAAAGCATTAATTTTTGAAGTTACCATATTTTACAACGGAACGCCTCAAATATCAACAAAAAAGTATTGTAATTTCTACATCTGATTTATTTTGGCGAAATAGAATACATGTTTTTTTAGAATTTCAAAAAAATAATAAGTTTTAATGACTATCCTCTTGAAACTTCGATTTCCTAAAAAAAAAAAAAAAAAAAATTAAGTAAAGAAGCAACTAATTTTCTCTAAGCAAACAGTTTTTTTTAATCAGAGCTGTATCTTATTTTTTCTATGCTTAGTTCTATAGATTTATACTGTTGCACTGATGAAGTAGAATCCTTACTAGTTATGTAACTAAATCTAATGAATTTGATTTTTTTTTTTGTTTTGATTTGTATTTACCTCTATGACATAAGAACAGATTTGTCCATACAATACAAAAAGAAGAAGGTGTATTGAGTGTACAATGTATCAGAAATCAGGTTTTGAAGTGAAAATGGACCAAGTGTATTTTCTACTTGTATAAAATATTTTTTTGTTTCTAAAACTGACATTATTTTTATTCTAGGTATTATTTTGTCTTATGAGATTATCATTTTCCTAAAACATTGATTCCATGTTCTTCAGATGTTAAGCGTAAATGTACTGAAGCGGTGTCTCAGCACTGCATCTGTTCTACATTCCCAAACGGACGCCTGCAAGATTGGGATGAGAGAAATTGTGGGTTTTGGAATAAATGGACAATCAATGTACAGTGATAATCCAATGTTTCCATACCCCGCAATTCGCTTTAGAGAAATTTCCCCAGAATACAAGGTAAATTACCTCTTACTCTAATATTACCTAACACTCTAATATTTACGACATATTTTGTAGTATATTCTTCAATTTTATATTATGCATAAAATTGTCTACTGTAATATAAAATGAAAAAATTTGGCTTGCTCCAATAGTGCCACCTCCTAATATACTTTTTTTTTATGGAATGAAAATATTACCAAGTTTTTCACTGGTGTTGGATAATTTTATAGTTTTAATAATTAAAACTATATTCTCAGTATTCAACTTGTTTCTAAAGGTTTGTATATGTTTTTATTTTTTCAAGGATAACCTTATTACTTCTTTATTTCTTTTTTGGAGGAGTTTCGGTGAATTTTCTATCTAGTCCACCCCATAATTTTATTAGAACAAAATAGATCTTATCAACCTTTTATAAATCTTTCTATGTTTAAATAATTGCTGATTACATTAAAATTTGTTTTAAAATTATTGTTACAATATATTATTTAACTCATAGTAATTGTAATATTTCATTCTCAAATTATGCCTTTAAATTTTTAGAGTAGTACAAATCCCATAAATGGATGAATAAAAATGTAAGATAACTTAGATACTTAGAAAAATAGTAATTAAAATAATTGTTATACAGTGTTATATAATATTAATTATATAAATGTAGAAATGTATGTAAAAGGTTGATAAGAATTTATCTCTTAATTTGTACTTTCTTTAATATTTCTTAGAGATAAATTATTTATTCTTTTCCCTTTTCATCTCTTAATTTGTACTTTCTTTATTATTTCTTCTCTTATTTTATCTTTAACTTTCTGTTACTATTACCGTTTTCATTTATTGTTTAACCCTTTAATTTTTCTTATTATATTTTATGTTTCACTGTATACCCCTGTTATTTTACACTATTTTTTTTTCTTTGTAACTATGTCAAGTGTTTGTATCATTTTTTAGCCCTGACGAAGCCCTGCAACGTGGGGCGAAACGTTGGCTTAATTAAAATAGTTATTACTATTTGGGTTTTATTTGACCGCACCTGAACCATATTCCATTCATAAGTAATATTGTCTTAAAATAACACAGATCTTTCCTTGTTCCTTCTTTGGTTTCATTTTTATTTGAATCAGGGAAAAAGTTAATACTTTGACCACATACACTTGAGTCATTGATGTTAAGGCAACTAAGAGCTTCGAAATGATCTTTATTTGAGACTACGTTGACAATTTCATCATCAATTGATGTTTGTTGTTGATCTGTTGTCTCTTATTCTTTTAGTACAGGAACTTTGTCTTCAGGGTCTTCATCAATCACCTCCATGTCTCCTTCCTGGGAAAAGATGACTTCATTTAACTTTTCAGTTTTCTCAGTCACTGAAATTAGATCACCACATAACTCTGGAATAACTAAAACATCGTGAAAGTTGGAGTTGTTTTCATCACCTTTGCTATGTGTCTCCATTATAATTTTCCCTTGATGAGTTTTACTGATATTCTTTCCATCTTCCTTATTGGTTGAGGCTTTTGTGTATCAGAGGGTCCATATTTATTAGGTTGCCTATTTTTTTCTTTGTTAAACCAGCATTTATTTTTAGGTGACCTGGTTTTTCACAAATAAAACAAACTTTTGGACTAAAGCTTGGCCTTTCATGAAATATTTTTAATGCTAGTTCATTTCTATTGGTGATGTTCCTCCTTTCAAACGATATAAGCATTTGCCTTAATTCAGTGAATTTAATGTTCCTATTAGCCAAAATAGGGCTAACAATTGATAATGATCATAATTGAGTGGTAAGCCTTCTATAATTTATCTCACTGATTCTCTGTCTGTCAGGGATTTACCCAGTTGAGTTATCTCTTGGACTAAACATTGAAACCTTGTATTGATATTTATCCAATGTTTCACTGCTGTTTTTCTTAATTTTGGTATGGTCAAATATTAAATCTAGCACTTTTTCCTCTAGAACACCCTAAAACCTTTCTATTAATTTTTTCCAAATATTTTTCGCCTCTAATTGATGAAAATATATCGTCACTAACTGTTAAAATAATAGTAGAGATTAACTGTTTGTTTTTTGTTTTCTAAACTGCATCTTCTTGAGTTGGCGGATCTTTTACTATAACCTCTTCATATAATTTTTTTTCTTTTCCAAGATGCATCTTCTCGAGTTAGAGGATCTTTTACTGTAACCTCTTCATATAAGTCCTTTGTTTCTAAGTACGCTTCAATTTTCATCGATCAGATCCAGTAATTTTCTGCAGCAAGCTTTTCAATGCTGAATACTGTGGCGTCCGTTATCCTTTGTGTTTAATTTTGGCAGTCATAAATAAAATTATAAAGCTTATATATTCATTAATATATGTAAATAACTCTTGTCACTTAACCTTTTACACACTAAACTACGATTTGCTACCAAATTGTTGTGGATTTAGGGAGATTTAAGAAGAAAGACAAAGAGTATGTTTCATAATGGAGCCGACACCCTACTGAAGCAAAGGATTGCCTTCTCCATGTCAGAGAAACAGTATCACCATCTACTGTTTTATTTACAAATCAAATAATAAAACTTATTTTCTACAACAAATATTAATTTAAGATTGCTGTTAACTAAGAATTAGAAGAACGTTTCAGAATAAACAAGACTTAGAGATAAAGATACTAATTTACTTAGCAATAAATATACTAATTTTTAATTATATTATAAAAATATAATCAATAGAATTTAGAGAAAAATTTTCTACTGAACATCAACTAAATTTTAGTAGTATGAAAAAAAAAAAATTTAGAGAAATCTACTCAGTGTTTCATAGTGTACATTAGATTTTTATTGTCTTTATTTAGTATTTTATACATAGATATATTTATCAGTACATGAGGCACTATGTCATAAAACATAGTTTCTAACATCTATTGTGAAGATATTTTTAGAAATTTTGAAATAAAATGAAAAAATAATTTTATCCTGGGACATATGTCCTTTAAGAATAAATACATGGTTCATACATTAAGATTTTTGTCTGGCAAGCATTTACAAGTTTCCAGTAAGTAAAATTAAATTACAATGGATATAGGCTTAACTACTGTTTATAATGTTAATCAATATATGCCTATTTATTTTGACTATAATGATGCGGAGGATTGCTTATACAATAAGTGAAGGAGTAGGTATTGTTTCAAGGAAAAAATGGATGAGGACTGGCGAAAGAAGATGGGAAGAGAATTCCAGAAGGAGGTTGCACGTATGATGAAGGATTTCCTAAAGAAGGCGGTTGGTTATATGGGAGGGCATATATAAATCAATCAGTTGGGATCTGGTGTTTTATGAGTGGATGGATGAATGAAGTGTGAGGAGATCAAGTATATAGGTAGGTTTTTTGATTTCAAGAACTTAGAATAGGAAAACACCAAGGAGGTATTGCCTTCGGGGGGTTGGATAGAGCCACTTCAACTCAGTATACCAGTGGGAGACTTGAGAGCACCTTGGAAACCCAAAGATAAATCTTATAAAGCAAATCGTCTCAACTCTAGTCCTGCAGATAGCTCTCCATGGACCAAGGAACCGTAATAAAAGTGGGGGAAGACGAGAGAGGATACTAGGAGCTGACAGGTGTTCTGAGGAATGGAATTATGGAATCTTAGG
The DNA here is from genome assembly GCF_000696795.3 of Halyomorpha halys. Classification (NCBI taxonomy): domain Eukaryota; kingdom Metazoa; phylum Arthropoda; class Insecta; order Hemiptera; family Pentatomidae; genus Halyomorpha; species Halyomorpha halys. Next base: position 544,222 of record NW_027106983.1, read on the forward strand.
AATTGTTTGAATACAGTTATGGATTTACGTGTGATTATTCCAGGATAGGTGTTGGCCGAAGGTGACTCCAAGGCTTTTTATTGTAGGTTAGAAGTGAATCGGTTGGTTGTTAAGGAAAAGTAGAAGATAGTAAGGGAGGTAATGGAGGAGGCACTTGGAACCAATAAGAATTGCCTTGGTTTTTTCAGCATTCTGGT
>NW_027106983.1:545319-547430 GCF_000696795.3 Halyomorpha halys
TTTATTATATATTATATGAATAATATTTAAAAGAAATTATGTTAAAATATGTACAAAAAAATGAACTTAGAGAAAACAGCTGTTCAATAACAAGACATTAATTAGTAATTGTAATGAAACTAATTGATTAACAGTTACTCAGAATGAATTATAAAGGGAAATAAAGAATAATCCTTATTAAAAAGAAAAAAAAACTTTAGAAAAATATTTAAAACTGTGGAAGAAATCAATTATTCAGCAGGATCAGTTACAAAATGATTGCAGATTAAAAGGATTTTGAAATTTTCAAATAAAAATCTTTGTCGGTTTGACAGCAGAAAGGACTTTTACCGGCTAAAAGATCTTTCAACATCTACTGATGTTATAGGGGCATAGTTAAATGAAGCTATTTCCATTGCATCTAGTTCGGTATTCTGCATCACCTGGGCGGCTGTGCCATCATTTGTTCTGAGGAGAATGGCTCCAATGGACTGAATGATTTTATATCCTGAATTTTTTTTTAACACGTCCTGTACTTTTTTCTTTATGACTTTTCCGTTTTCACCACCTATACTTTCCAGTCTTTCTATTGCTTCGTTCACAGTCTTTAAATTTTGCGTCAGTGGAAGGTCCTTTTCTTCTAATTTTGTAATTGTGTTGGATAAAAATACAACATTTGCACTTATGTAAGCCAAATCAGTCTTTATTGAGTTAATTGTTAACAAGTTGTTCGCTTTCTCTACTGCAGTGGCGTCAACATTAAGTTTTGATATTATGTATTTATTTTTTTCAAAATTTAATCAATAATATTGGGCTCCATCAAGCCCGGTGTCTCATCGTGTTATCACGTGTTCCGGTGGTAAAGCTAAGTCAGGAAGTGTTTCTTTAAAAATAGTAATACGACTGGGAGCCTTCAAAAATTTTTTTTTACTGTGGACACAATCTTGTCTACATTTGGACATGAAATGCGTGTGCCAGGCAGGTCAAATGAACTATCTTAGAATAAAGAAGTTTAAGGGCATTACCAGCTTTATTCATGTAAGGTGCCATGTCTGACAAAAACAACAAAGCTTTACCATGAGTGATGCCCATAGGGCAAAGAACAGTCATAGATTGGTTGACAAATCTTGCAATCGTTTCATGGTTACATTTTTCGAGGATTTCACAATTCAGCAAATAGGATTTTGAAGGTGCCTCAACACTTAGTCTGCCAACGATTATGATTGCGATATTACGCCCTTCCATATCCGTAGTCTTATCCACAGAAATCCAAATCGGCCCGTACGAAATTGCTTTCCGAATTTCTGTTAAAGTCTACTCGTATATAATTTTCAAAAAATTTTTGCTTAAAGTGCTTTCATTTGATAGTCTGTTCATGATATCACCTTTAAGTATCTTGCGTTCTCTTGAATTTTATGTAGTTGCTGCGAAAAATGTATTTAAAATTGAACAAATAATTTAAGGAAATATGTGATTTACAACAAAATATGTAAAAAAGGCCAAATATTTAAAAATATGTAAAATAAAAATGGCTTCTTTTAGCCAGAAATATCTTGAAACATCTTTAGTTAGTAAGGAATCGCAGATATCATGGTCAGGTAAAAATATGTGAAAACATAAATATCCTATCCCTACTTATAACTCTCAAAGAAAAGATAATTGGATTAAGTAGGAAAATTTAGTACGTTAGGAAAAGAATCATACAGAAAGAGTAATGAAAAATTAGCAACTCACATAAATGACCAGATTCAAATTTGTTTTATTATGAAAAAAGAAAATAATTACAACTTTTTCATCAAGCAAATTTATAAAAATAAAACGTTTTCCAGGGCTAAATGAAAAAACAAGATACAATAATTATAGAATTGACAATGTTATTATATGTTATGTGCTATAACAGATAGGTATTCCCCCTGTGTTTGTTGTTTTTAATAATTTCCTTAATATTTCCATTTTACATATTATTATATCTCACCTATGCCATATTTACTTCATCTGTCTGTTTTACTTTTTACACCTACCTCTTTATCATATTAATAACTAGTTCTAACTAGTATTTTTCAACAATTTATTAGTCTAGATCTGTATTTAGACCTCTATCACACCAGGGCCCTGTTTCATAATAAAGTACA
>NW_027106983.1:547480-548278 GCF_000696795.3 Halyomorpha halys
GGGAGGTAATGGAGGAGGCACTTGGAACCAATAAGAATTGCCTTGGTTTTTTCAGCATTCTGGTGCAAATCATTGTTAAGCGCCCATGCATTAATGCTATCAATATCTTCTTGTATCTTTTGGATGGCTTCAAGGATCTTGGATGGATAGAAGGATAGATAGATTTGGAGATTGTCTGCATATAAGTGGTATTGTGTATGATGAATGGAAGCAGGAAGATCATTGATATAAGTGGAGAAAAGGATTGGTGAAAGTGAGGACCCCTGAGGAACACCTCATGTCAGAAGAAGGGGAGAGGAAAGAGGCTTATTCGGAATGATGACTGCTTGGGAACGATGGGACAGGAAAGAAAGGAATCACTTTAGGACACTATTTGACATGGAAAGGTTTTGAAATTTATTAAGGAGGATCTTATGGTCAACTGAGTCAGATGCTTTTGAAAAATAAAAAAACTAAAATTGATATTTTATGATTGTCTACAGAGGTTTGGAGGTCTTGGAATATTTTCAATAAAGCGGATTGTGTGTAATGTTGAGAGCGAAAACCGGATTGGAAAGGATTAAGGAGAGCTTTTTGCTCGAGAAAATTAGTAAGTTGGGAGAAGACTAATGTTTCTAGTAGTTTGGCCAAATTAGATAAAATGGATATTGGCCGTAAAAAAGAAATCTATGTTCTTAATAGAACAATGTTAGTGTTAAGTTATTGTTTGTGACTCTTGGTTGAGGATAAAACATTTTAATACTTGTATAATTCATTTTTTTTTTTCAGTTACCATGTTTGATAAACAGGTGCCCCATA
>NW_027106983.1:550238-576340 GCF_000696795.3 Halyomorpha halys
GGGAGGTAATGGAGGAGGCACTTGGAACCAATAAGAATTGCCTTGGTTTTTTCAGCATTCTGGTTCAAATCATTGTTAAGCGCCCATGCATTAATAATTTTCTTAATATTTCCATTTTACATATTATTATATCTCACCTATGCCATATTTACTTCATCTATCTGTTTTTTTACTTTTTACACCTACCTCTTTATCATATTATTAACTAGTTCTAACTAGTATTTTTCAACAATTTATTAGTCTAGATCTGTATTTAGACCTCTATCACACCAGGGCCCTGTTTCATAATAAAGTACAAACTAATACATACTACTAATATTGTAGTTTGTATTTGGTACAATGTCACAGACTAATACAATTCTGCCAGATAATTTTTTACTTTTAATACGTAATACCACTGCATAGTTGTCCCTCTCATGAAACATAATGTATTAGTGCTTGTATATTTTAGTTGGTGTTCTTGCATTTATGGATTAATACTATTGGCTTTATTATGAGACAGGCCCCTGCTTGTACTCATTTGTAACCAGTTTCGAGTCCAAATACTTCCTTATATTATTATTATTATTATTTCTTAATGATTAAATTATTATCTTAAGGATTAAATTATTATCTTAAGGATTGCTTTTTTTTTTAGTTATGATCCTTCTTGTGACATGGCCTTTTGTATTATGATCGATTTTTAAATATTGCTTGATCTTAAAGTCTCCTCTTCCCGTTTTAAGCTAATATTTCAAAAGATATATAGGACCGTCATAGCTTTCAAAATTTTTGTTACTTCAGTTATGTTGTTACATCCATAGTAAAATGAACTATATAGCACAAAATATTACTATTTGAGTTTAATTTGACCGCACAAGGACCATATTCCATCTGTTAAAATAAACTATGTTTGTTGTTAATAAAATTTTGATATCAAATGATTTATTTAGGTACTAATTCGAATATTTTATAAATATGTAGTACAGACCAGCTACTAATTTTCGCATTAGTTTTAAATCAATATTCAAAAAACCATTGGGCCGTTGATATGATAACATTGCAGAGGTCAGTACAAATTAAAAAATTCGATATTTCATGATATGTTTGGGTACTATAATGTAAATGTATAATATGGGGAATATTTTAATAATATATAGTACAAACCAGCTACTAATTTGTGTATAAGTTTTAAATTGATATTCAAATACCTTGGGCCATATTTAATATAATATTAGATGTGATAACATGACCGCTGTCTGAATAAAAAAGTTTGATATCTCACATTCTATTTTGGTACTAATTCTGATTTTCATTACCAAATTTGTACCAATTAGGTACTGAATCCTGTATAAGCTATTGGACAACATCTCCATAAAGTGTTTATCTATTAATTACATTTATTACCCGTTCCAATAATTTAACTGGCGTAAGCTACCACAACACCACCTGGACCCTGCACATCACAAAATGCCTCAAGGCAATCGAAAGAATTACAAACTACCCGATATACATACTCCTATATGTATGTATTCAATAACTTATTTGGGCAGAGGGGTACGAAAAAAGAAATACATTTATTATTTTATGCTTCCTATTGAGGTGTGAATTAAATTTCTTCATAATATCTTAAAAATTTACATTAGCTTTAAGTTAAGATATTTTGTAGAAATATAACATCTGGGCCCTGTTTCATAATAAAGTACAAACTAATACTATTAGTATTGTCAATTTAACTTAATACAATTACACTGACTTATACAATAGTAACTTGTACTTTAGTACTTTTTAACTCCTGTAATATCACTAATAGTCCTCCCGATTATGTAAAAATATAAGTATTAGTGTAATTACCACTTTGTTTCTATACTTGTACTATGAAACAATACTATTAGCTTTCATTATGAAACAGGGCTCTGATGGTACTTTAATTTGAAGAAACACAAAGTAAATTTTGTGTTTTCAACACAATTACATCTATTCAGTCATAACGTTTTAATTAAGCAATATGAAATATTGTCAAAATATACAATTGACACTACATAAAACATATCTAAAATTATATTAAACAATTAAATAAAGCAAGAAGACTTTTGAAGATGGATATTTTGTGAAAAAATTTATAAACATTAGCATTATTTGTAGATTCAAGACAAGCCATAGACACTAAAAAAAAATATTTAAAACTGTATGAAACAATTAAATAAATTTAATAGACTCATTAGATGTGTTTAGATTTTAAGATTTAGAAATATTTTTGTAGACAAAATATGTTATTGGCATTGAAGAAAACTTAACTGCAATTGTATAAAGTGAATCGATAACTTTTAGAAGATAAACATTCTGTGAAGAAGATTGTTAAAATTTTACAAATATTTTTTGGAGCCAAAGTTGCATACAACTTATGTCGTGAACCATAAATTACCTCGACTAAGTATTTTCAATGGGTATATATATTTAACTTTCTACTTCTGAAAATTTATTTTGTTAAAACGTATACAAATATAGAAGGATTTTAAGTTTATATTGACTGAAAAAATAAATTCTATGTAGAGACAACTTCTAATTTGAAATTGTAACAATGAAGCTCTGTTTCTCAAAATTATAGTTACAGTAATTATCTAAGATAACATTTGGCATTATTTTTAAAACTTATCAAAATGGTAATACCCAGTGAATTGTTCAACATAAGGAAAATTGATTTTAACCTCCTACAAAAATAATGACTTAAATGAAGTAGTAACATGTCAGTAGTGTATTCATGCTAGGCTAGTTTTGGTATCACTAATGTTATTGTGCTATTGAAAGATTGTTTAATGAAATTATTGTGTTAATAATGATAAGAGTTGTATTTTGTCATTTTTGAATTTTGAACAATCAGGTTTTTAGTTCTTTTACACAGTATAAATCGCCTTTGCCTATTTATAGTTCTGCATGCATAATAGTAATTTTCTGCATCTTCTTTATTCACTCTTAATGATTTATGGTATTCAGTACTATTAGTTATGTTAATATGTTGTACCAAATGGTTTAATAAATTATTTCTTATGAAGCTTTAGTTTGCTTGTAATAATATGATAAGCATATTATACATAAAGTAGTAAAGAGTCCATAACATTCATAATATATAATGTAGACAGACACTATTCCTACAATGTTTATGTAGAACATCTTAAAATTTTTGAAATTACTGAGGCTGTTAAACATTTGTAGGCTTTAAAAGAAAAAGAAAAAGGTGATTGGCGTTCTTTGTCTGTGAACGAAAAAAAGACATTATACCGAATAAGTTTTTGTCAAACTTTTGCTGAGATGAATGCACCTACTGGAAGATGGAAACCAGTTGTAGGGACAACTTTAATATTGATATCAAGTTCTTTGATTCTAGCAATGGTATTAAGGACTATTTGTGAGTATTTATGAGGTTTTAAATATCCTAAAATATCACTAGATCACTTTTACCTCTAACCTATAGTATTATTAACCAGATATTTTACACCAAAAAATCACTAAAATTTTATAAAACTTAATTTATAATTAAGGCTCCACTGGAAGATTATCAGTTTAACTTTACTCTCACTTAATATGAAGTATAGGAGGGGATGTATTGCAGTTTTGAAAAATTTTAAATACAATTTTTTCAATAGAAATAGATGTTTTAAGGTGGTGGGCAACGGTAGCAACGTGGTAACGAGCTCGTCTAGCAACCCACAGGTCGTTGTGAGTTCAGTAAATTTTTCACATTTCTTTGATTTTCTAAAAAGCTACTATTCTGATTAAGCTCAGTACTGATCTTAATAAGGAGACAATATTTCTCATACAGCCAACCAGCTTAAACTGGAAAATCAAAAATAGCCACCAGCACTTTATCTCCCTTGATCCCTTTCTTAAGTAGACTCTTTTGCAACAGAAAAAAAAAAACATTTTCAATCAAAATTTTGAATTCCCTTTAATTTTGTATATTTGAAAATATTAAGCACCCTAATGAATAGAAGGTAAAATAGAATAACAGATAATATAGGTCAGACCTGAAGCCCGAAAAATAGGTCTATAATCTGTAGACCTGTGTTTGAGGCTTCAGGTATCCTTACTTTCTCCCACATTTTGTGGATTATTTCTAGTAGCTTGACTCTTAGAGGTTTGCTACCATCTTTGAATAGCTGTGAGCATTACTACTTATGTAGCTATATTATCTGTTATTCTATTCATTAGGGTGGTATCTCGTTTATTGCTCTTATCCCCGACGAAGGCCTAAAATTCTGGCTAAAAATATTGGCACTAATAAAGTAAGTTTTAGCTTATTTCTTTTCTTCACGTGTGGAAAGTTGGGTGATGTGCGCCCCTGATTTTATTTCAATTTGGCTATCATTTGTATCATCTGTCTGGGAGTAATGAGAGTTTTCTGTACAACTCTTCTTTTATTTGATAAAATAAACTTAGTCCTTGGTATTATAAAGGAACTGCTATAAAATTCTGTGAAAGAGATTGAGGTAAGTTACACTATTTTATTGAATAAAACAAAAAGTATAAAATGTCACCCAGATCACTTTTTTCTTGTGTCAGATAAAGATATATAAAATTACTTATATATATACCAATTAAATATATAAAATTACTTGTGTCAAATACAGATTAAATATACACTTTGAACTACCCAACTCTCAATTTTTTAAAAACATAAATTATTTAATTTATTTTTCTAATAATCAAGTAGTTCTTTGTTGCAGATAGTAGAATTAGAAATATGATTTTCAGATTCTAAATATTTTTTTAGTGAAAAAATGGTTACCAAAATTTTTTAAATTTGGTTGGCTGAATTGATTTCAAATAAGAATTTATTCATCAATGTCATGTGTTAAATTCAACTAATTTTTAATTGTAGACAAATGAAGATCTATTTTTTGACAAGCTAGTTTTTCATAATTTTTAGTAACAAATATTCATACTTTGTTGTTTATTAGAGAATTTTTTCTGTTAATTATAAAAATCATCAAAACATGCATGATTACAAATCCAGTACCTACATATATGCCAGAATTAAAGAATATGTGAAAGAATTAATTAATATTATTGATATGTTGAATTATGAGGCCATAGATTCATCTTTTCTAAAAAGAAATGTATTGGAATGTTTATTCAGAGAAATAAATAAACTCTACAGTCAATTTGATTCCAATCGACATAGAATTAAATATGTAAACAGATCTATTATTTCAAACATACTGAAACAAGTAAGCAAAATAAGTGAAAGGTGTAAAAATGACAAATTGAAAGTTCTCTACATACGTCACTGCATGATTCCTCCAGTGTTTAATCAAGTGATTTATTTATATAATCTGTGTGAATCCAAACCTTTTGATTTTGAAATTAGGTTTATTGAACAGCTTGTGATTCCCAAATGCATCAAAATATTTACAATACTTTATAGGAACTTTGGAGAGTTCAGTTTTGATACTACAGCATTAAAAGCAGATAGATTACTGGTTATGAAAGACTGTGATTATCATGGTCATTTGTCTTTTTCTAGTTCATTACAGTTCTATTTCTTTGTCCCTCATATAAGAAAAAAACCTAAAGATTATATAGATCCTGTTTGTGGCCCAGAAGAGAAAAGGCTAATATTTGGAGGAAATTTTTTTGCTTCATGCCTTGATGGATTTCATATTTTACATTTTCTAAATACTTTCCAACTTGAAAAGTCAGAAATAATTACCTTGCACTATGTTAAAAGTGTTGCTTTATATACAGCACTCATAAAAATTCCTATTGCTTTCATTCACTTTTTTTTTACAGAAACTGTCGATAATTTTCTTAGAGCTCTCTTAGTTTATTTTCAATACTATTTGCAGATGTGGGAAGTTGCTAAAAAGAGAGCTGAATTGAGAAAAATAAAGCTTCCACATACAAATTCAGAGTATTATGAGTCAATATGGCAGAACAATTTGAATGATTTAAGATATTTTATAGCTCGTAATTATACAATCATTATACTAGGAATTAAGGATTTGGTTAATTTTCATCACATGAATTCTCCAAAAGGTATAAATACAACTACAGATTATCTTCTGTACGAGTTGCTGTATGATTTTTCTACAAAAATAGTTATGCTTGTTTTAAATATAGAAGATATTCCAGAAAAAAATACCATCATACAAAATGAGGTCAATAGACTTTTCAGAGACACATACGGAGGAAATGATAAATATTTCATAAATATAGAAGAACAAGAACGCAGAATTTTGGAAGGGAAATTTCGTAATCCAAGGGAGTGGCGTTGCAGTACACCATGTCTTACTGAGATAAAACGTCCAGGAAGGGATGGAAGGATTTATCATATTGGTACTACTGTAATAAAAACAAGAAATTTAAGATTACGTATTTTACAGACAGCTTTACTAATTTCAGATGAGAATTTGAAAAAGGCAAATATGCAGATAGGAATTTTAGGTAAGCCAAAAAAAAATTATCCACCTCTTTTAACTTGTTACCAAATAAGCCGAAGTGAAGAAAAAAATAAAATGGCAAAAAAGAAACAAAAAGAAAAGGATAAGAAAAAAAAAAATCCAATCAATCCTTATGTTATGGGAGAAGGTACATCAAATAATGATTCAGGGAAAACAGAAAGTATTGAAGAGAACAAAAATAGTATATTTTCTGATACTAAGAAAAGTATTGAAACTAAAGAAAATAAGTCATCGTTTGTAGAAGAACCTGAAAGTGAAGTAAAAAGTTCCACAGAAATTGATGAAATGGAAGAACATGAAGAACATACAGAGGGAGATAAAAATAAAACTAGAGATCTTGTTGCTATTGAACTTTTTACTTTATTATTATCCATGAAAACAGAAAGAAGAAGGCAAAAGAAGCAGAGAAGGTTTGTTAAAAAAATGAAAAGGCGATATGAAGCAGAAAATATTGTAGGTGGTGATGGAACCTTTCTGGTATTAAAAGAACAGCCTACTCAGCCTTACTGTCTTAGCTATAAGTTATTAACTAGAAGCAAAACATTTAATAGGGATGAAGCACTCGCCCTATGGATGAAATACTTACCTTTAAATAAACGTTTTTTTTATCGTATAGATCCATATTCATCTATTGTAGATGATTATTTTGATGGCTAATAAAACAACATTTATAAATATTATTGTTCTTTTACAATAAAAGGTTTTAAGAAATTGTTTCCACCAAGAATTTATATTTTTTTAATTGTAGGTGGTGTGCCTTTACCACAATCTTTTTCGGAAGAATCCAGGCAAGCACAGCTAAAAAGAATAATAGCTTTTAAAATGAATCCTATAACAGGAATATCTTCAAAGTGGGATTATGAATTAGATACATGGAAAAAATAGATTAAATTTTGTCAGTTTTCAGTTTTCTTGATGTAAACTCACTAAAATAATTTACACAATCATTATGTATTTTTGGATTAATAAAGTTTTGTGAAGTTCATAGAAACTTTTTTTTTTTAATATGTTAAGAAATAAAATATTTATTGAGCATAACAGTTTTTATGTCCATAACTTTAACTCTATAAACATTCCTGTTCCCCATTTCCCCATTTTACTTTATATTTATACACAATCTCAGAAAAATACAAAAAAATTTCCTATGAAGGTATGTCAGTTAACACTATGTTTAGAAAATATTAGATTGATAAGATCCAATACTAACATGACCTTGTTGTAAGGCTTATCTTAATTCTTTACGAAGAAGGATAATTGAAACTTGTGAAATAAAACACATATCCAGTGCCGTTTGGCCACTGATACTATGGAAGAAAGATGTACAGCCTATCTTGAAGATCAAGGTAATCACTTAGAACAGCATTTAATATGAATGTTAATATTTTATTAATAAAGTAGCCGTTAACAGTCATACCTTCATCCTTATGATTTTCTTGTTTTGAGATCCTTAATTCATAGTTTCAGATAGGCCACTTAACCCTGAATATTTTGTATATTTATAAATTTTAGTTTAGAGTCCATTCATATCAACTCTAAAGCCTGAGTACTAAAACTTTGCACAGAGTTGCCAACCAGTCAATGGCTAAGAATTGGTTTCTTACATCATTAAAACCTCTACTAAACAAAATTAGAACTGTTTTTTTTTTTAAACACAATTTATTTTAAAATCATCTATAAAAGGCAAATCAAAATAAAATTGTTTTCAGTGTAATCTTATACTATCATAAATTAAGTAGTTATTATATCTTACAGACAGACATGTCTTAAGTTTTAGTACATGTAAAATGTATCACAGCTAAGCCACCGAAGTGCTACTTTAGATAAAGAAGAATTCAGAATGAGACATTACAAAGCTCTTTGTCAGTTACAACAAGTCAAATTCATTGTTTGTTGGATGCATTGATGGTTTACTAACCTTCATAGCCTTTACAATATTTGTAAACGCGTAGCAGTGTAAGGCATAAAAACAGATACAGGAAAAGCAAACTATATATAGATTCGAAGTTCTTTATTTTGTTTAGTTTTTTAAATACATTTTATTTAAAGTAATAAGAAATTATTTAGAACTTTGAATTTTTTTATATAAAATAACTTTATCAGCATTTAATGAAACTGAATGACTAGTATTAGTAATCCAACTAGGAGACATATTATTCCAATTTCTTGAAGATGAGGGAATAGACAACTTATCTAAAAGTAATGATGAAATCTGTGGAATTATGGGCAATAAAGCTATTCCGCATATTCTAAGAGTTTCCATAGTCAAATGAAGGACACATTCTAAATGTTGGCTGGATTTATCACATTTCCTCAATTTCCAAGGTTTGCTCTCTTCAAAGAACTTATTAGCGAGGTGTAAGCTTGATATTATTAAGTTGATTCCACGATAGAAATTGAAGTCGGTGTAATGACGTTTAACTTCATCTATGAAAAAATACTGCATTACTAAAAATGAAATAATAATCAGAATAAAATAATTATTTTACAGCTTACAATACCTTGAAGCATATTTACTGATGATATCAGATCACTGGCAGCATCTTTGGAATATTTTTCAAAGGATGTCTCATTAAACTTAGGGAATTCTTGCTTCTCATTTATTGTTAGTGCACAACATCTGTTTAACAAATTTCCAAGGGTATCAGCTAATTCTGAATTCAAGATTCTTAGTGCTTTAGTTTCACTATAGTCTGAAGAAAAAACATAAAAATAATTTGTTAAAGAAATATTTGTAAAAACTAATAGATACTTAGTTATTATTATTCAAGTCTTTCTCATTTTTATTTGTAGATTATTAGTACTATAATTAATATATATTTTTTAAATTTAATTATAATTACATAATTTGCAAAAAGATGATTTTTGTATGCTTGTTCAAGCTATTAGATTTTAAAAATCTCTAAAGGATTTGATTAAATTTTATCTAACTAATAAGATTGCATTAGTAATAAACAATGTTAAAATAATAGCTTTATACTTTTTTCACTTAAATCATCATCCCTTTAAAACTAAATATCACTGACTTTTTAAACTAAATCTTTTTGCTACTTCAATATTTCCACAGGAGAACATACAATAACTTATTTTTGAAAAAAAAAAAGAATTGTATCAAACACATCCTGCATTTTATATAAATCTTATGCAATCTAAAATGAACACAGTGGAAATGAAAAATTGTTTGTTTGTATCTTAATTGTATAAAAATTTATTCCTGATAAAACATACAAAATATATCCAATATAAAAAGAAAATCATTTTTCCTAGATCGAATTTTTGTGGCAAATTTATTTAAATCTTTCGCTTCAATTAGTATTAAAGAGTATTTTTCACATAACTAAAACAAAATTTATTTACAGAAGTAAATAAATAATATGATATAATAATAGTAAATATATGAGGAAAAGATGGGTTGGGATGCCATCAGAAAATAAGTTAAAGAAAACTTATTTGTTTTATTCTCTGACCATATCATTGTAAACATATAATATAAAAAATGAAAATTGTTTTTTAGATTGAATATATGTGGCAAAACTATTCAAATCCTTGTTTCTAAATGCATCAAATTCAACAAAGTAAAATTTGTTGACGACTGTATTAAAGAACAAAACCTTTTATTTACAAAATATGTTAATAAAACAAAACAGATTACATCAGTATCAAATCTACATAATAAAAATAAAGCAGAAAAAGATATATTTGAGAATTGAAATTTTTACTATGAATTAAAGAATTTTTAGAATGGTTTAGGAGGCTGGCAAATCACCTCATACAGTCTTAATCCTGGTAACTTAAATTCATTTTCTACAAGAAAGGTTGAGATTCTGCTTTGAGTTACAAAAAGGAAGGCTTACTAGGAAGGCGTACTGTACTGCCTATGAGGCACTGAGAGCCAAGATGATGAGGGAAACAGGACTCTATGTTCTGACGGAGAGCGATCTTCCTGAGCTGATGAAGAAAGAAAACTACCCGCACTACAAGACCTTCGTGTATGGGTGGAAGGAGGCTGTGGGCTCTACTCACTTCTCCTTGGGTAGGGGAGAATAAGCTACACCAGCAAGACCTCTGTAGAAGAGCAAGATATATTTTGTAGCAAGAGCAAGCTATGTGCACAGCTATGTAATGTTTGTCATATGCAGCAATGAGTTGTACCCACTGCTGCAAACACCCATATTGTCTAATAGGCAGGGTAGGGTGATAAATAAATAAAATAATAAAAAAAGGAAGGTTTAAAATACAAATTTTATATGCTTACTCCTTACCTTGTCTTTCTGACATATGGTGGGTGGAGGGATTATCTACAGCTTAACACCTTATTCTAATCGAGGGGAAGAGTCACATTTTCATTCTGTGGGACTGCCACGAGATAAGTTAACCCCCCAATTCCGATTTAAACCTGGCCAATGCAGTAACAAGGTTGCTCAGGTAGATGCTCTAACTCCTTTGGCTACAAACCGCTTCAAATATATTGCACAATGCACTTTTTGTGAGACATATTCTTGTGAAAATGTTTGTGAATAATTCTTGAAGAGTAAAAAAGAGGAACAACATGCCCCACTGATTTCGGAAGAAATAGGAGAACAGTTATATACAATACAACTAAATTGATTTTTCGACTTTACAGATGAAGACTTAGTGGAAAACTAGTGTGAAAATTTTCCTACTTTTCATTTTCATTTCCAAAAATGACTCGTGAACAGCTGAATTGATCTTTCCGGCTCAAACCATTTTGCGAAAAAGGGTTCATAAAAACAAATGTAAATATTTTCTGACTTTCCTTTCCCTTTTCTGCTTATATTTTATAATATTTGTAACACCCCCATAAACATCGTCATCAAATTGAAAAAAACAAAAACAACTCAATTATGGGCCAGCAGGGATTGAATATGAGAATCAAATTTTTAATCACTAATCCAAATGAATTTAAAAGAATATATAGTTGGGAAATTGTTATAAGTACAAAAATCCATTCATCAGTTCACAAAATATAAGAGGTAAAGCAACTAAAAAGTTGAAAATTGTTATTCTCAATTTCCTTTTAGCCTATCCCTTAACGGTCGAGAAATCATTTAAATTATGAAAATCCATTAACTTGTTCACGAAATATAAGAGAAAATGTAAATGAAGAATCAGAAAATTTTTACTCTTGTTTTTTTTTTTTTTCTAATTTTGGCTTACTTTAATTGTAAATATTTCTGTTAATGTATATGTATATATGTATATAATGTCTGAGCCCCCAAGCTAATTTATTCTGTTTAGCATAAAAATTAAATTGCTACCTTTAATATTAAATTTTTGTTCAAAATCAAAAAAATATACCATTCTGAGAGACATAATAAAAACAAAATTCACCCAAAAATAATGATTATATAGTGATTTTTAATCTTACTCATTTCTCTATACAAAACTAAAATTGAATAAAAATAAAAATCCAATCATATTATTTTTTTATTTTTTCTCAAAGAAAAATAATCCTCAAATTTAAATGTTGGATATCCCAGGTTATAATTGTGGGGCGAAATGTGATAACCAACAAAATTTTCATGGAAAATTATCTATAAGAAATGGAAGTGGAGAACCACTTCAACTTGTAATTTCTATCACTTTGATTTCATCTCGCCCGGTTTGCGGTAGAGTAGAGTGAGGGGGAGGGAATCGCTTCCACTTCGAGTTGATTTCATCCTACTTATATGCTAAGGGCCTTAATTATTAACCAAGGCCATACCTAGGATAAAAACTAGAGGGGGGGGCAAGCCTTTGTCAATCAGATTGTGAGATCGCAGCATGGAAAAGTAGAATGATTCCAAAATTTTAAGATCATTATATGTAATTGCCACAGTGCTTTATTAGTTATTACAATTAATATTTTATTAAATTAATAATTTTTTATTAATTTAAGGGGGGCATCTGCCCTCTCTGAGTACGCCCACGTTATTAACAGTGACTAAGTTAATTAATTACTGAATATTATGTAATCATTAACAGTTAATTATCAATTCAGTTGGTAAAATTGCTTAATATAAGACATTTTTATAACTCTACAGCAGTATAAAAAATATTTTGATATTATGGTGCAATTGTAAAATAAATCATCTTAGAAATAGTTTGATATCTCAGGAACTATTATTAATAGAGAGGTCTATTAATGCTCAAAATAACGGCCCTATATCACTTTTGAAATATTAGCTTAAAACGGGAAGGAGAGACTTTAAGATAGTTTAATCAAGCAATATTTAAAAAGCGCTTGAAATTGAAAAACGACATTGATGAATTTATACAGCAAACTGTTGAATTAAATCCAACAACACCTGTAGTTGCTAGGGAGTGAAGTATCATAGGTCTACATCTCCAATCAATGGGGAAAGTGAAGAAGATCCCTTATGAAGGGATGGCCCTGGCAACAATCTACTAAAGGATAGAAATTTGAGAAATTCTGAAACTTCTGCCACACCCCTCCCTCCCCCCACACACACATTCCTCACCTCCATCAGATCATCACATATTTTATTCCACTTTATTTGAGTGAAAAAAAATAATATTAATTTTGCAGAGAGTGTAATTCAACTTCAAACATAGTTATTGGTAAATAATATGTCAAAAAGTATTAAGTTGAAATTTACATGATGAAAATAGGACATTCTAGAAATCAGAAGATGTAAATTGTAAGACGATTTTGAAGTGTGACAAAGTAACTTTAAAATAAAGTAAAACAGTGAGGTTTAGCCTTAATTTTAGCAGAGTGATATTAAAGTCAAAAAATTAAAACTTATAATTTATTATTTCTAAAGATATTAATGAGAATAAAGAGGCAAGAGCAAGGGAGATAAACTAAACTAATAATATATAGGGGTAATGGGCTTTAGATAGGCTGGGGAGAAAATTGTTTTCTGTTACACTGTAGCCGTGAGTGAACTCACCACTCAACGTGGAGCCCTCCTGGGGTCCACCCAGCCTCTTAAATTGGGTACTCTTAATTGGGTAAAAATCTGGCGGTTGAGCGTGATTCTGACCAAATCACCTCCTTGCACAACTATTGGTCTAGTAACAATACTTCTTTACAAAGTACTGAACCCCTGACCCTTCATGGGTTGTAGTGGTACAGATTTTATTTTTTTTAATTTAATAGGCTTTAGATAAATAATTTGATCCATAACCAAATTGGCTATGCTAGAATATGCTACCTAAACAGCCAATCAACTCCTATGATCATTAAAAAAATATTTGATATATTTTATAATTATTTTGAATTTATTGAGCTTTGAAAGAATTTTCATAAGAACTTTTAAAATATTTACATAAAAATAAAATTAATCAATATCAATAAACCATACTACTATCTGAATGAGGAGTTCCTTCTCTAAGTAAGAAATAACGAAGACCGGAAGAGGTAAATAATTTGCTGGCTTCAAATGGGCAGACTACATTCCCTCTTGACTTAGACATTTTTTCTCCATCAACAGTCCAGTGAGAATGAACTAGTAACATTTTAGGAGGCTCTAAATCACAAGCCATCAGAAATGCTGGCCAGTATATTCCATGGAATCTAAAATTAAAATTTAAAAAACAAATTAAGAATATATAATTTCATCCACAACATGCTATCAATGTTACCAACTTTTAATGAAGTTTACCATGCAACCAAATTTTAATGAAGTGTATCTTTTCATACAGCAAATATTAATAAAAAATTTGACAGTTTTATCACAACTAGTTTTTGCTTAAAGGGTCGACAGGTAGCGATATCTGACCAAGGCAATACGAAATGTACACATTTCCTATATGACCATCCTACCACTGCCTACGTTTGCGACTAAAATGACTAACCAAGCAAAAGTATTCCTTGTAACAGAACATAAATACACATATCTGTGATAGTTCACATGAACATTAAAAAAAATTTAAAAGAAGGCTGAAGCATAGCTGAAGAATTCCAGATGGAAAGTAAGCAATATAATAATATATTGATTATATAAATTAAAAAACAAACATTTCAATTTTATGTGGTGTTTTCGTTGGCTCCAAGTATTAACAATTAATTTGTAAATAACATTGGTGTTTAATTTAATTACATTTATTTTTATTCTGTCCTTTATAATTTTTGATTATTTTATAAGATAAATTTGCATTTTCATATTTTGCATTATACATTAACATTTACCTAAGCTAATTATAATAGGAAGAGTTCTTCGTTAAACGAGTTCATAATACATAGAACTACGACCGACTCCACAAGATATCACGTTCATTTTGGCGACACATCGCAGACCTCTGGATCGTTAACCCACCACAACAGATCACCTTCTGTGTCACTGGGCCTTTAGAACCACACAAACAAGTGACAAAACCAAAGTTTTTGTATTCTGCGAGGAACTTTTTTCAAAGAGGAAAAATAGTACAATTGTTACTAATTAAATTGTTTAAAACTTTGAAGTTATATTTAAGAAACCTTAATGATTTGATAGAACTCTATAAACATTCCTAGAGTAGAAGATCTTGAGGTTATCTTCTTTTCAGATGCCTAGGATTATCATATAATGAAGGAGAGTCAAGATTAAAAACAGGCTTTTGGTCCTTAGGGAGTTTATCCTGAAAGGATTGATATCTGGTTCTCATCAAATCGGCAACATATGGAATATTGAGGTCCTGATGGATGACTTTTGTGTGACAAAATAAGGAGCGTTTGGATTAAGTGTTTTGGATTGCGAGGATTGGATACCAAAGAAATTCGATGGTTTAGGGGAGTCCTAAAGCTCAACTCCGGAAGTCCAAGTAGGTCTCACAAAAGTCATATGAATGAGTAATTAATAATATATTATAGTATTTAATTAGTAATATAGTATAGTATTTAGTAATTCAGTATAGTATTTAGTAATATACTACAGTATTTAATTAGTAATATGGTATACTAATTTGTAATCAATAGGAAGTTTAGACCATTTGTCTAGTAAGTGCTGTAATAATAGACATAAATGTGATTTGATGGGATTTATTTTAGTTAATTTTAATCCTCCAGTTTTGAAAGCATTCTTCATGGCTGGTAATGTGAGACTGAAGGGTTTGGGGTACAACAGTGATCATCATTCTCTACTAGCGCACATATGGCATCAGCTCCAATGCAGATGACACATCAAACACACAATGACATTACTGAATAATGGATTAGGATGTTGGGAATCCAAACTGGTGATCTGGAATTATGTGATTAGAATCTTTGTTTCAAAATGTGTGATTGTGATTGGTTTTAAAATGAGTTTATCAAGAATTTTGTCCATGATAAGTAAAAGAGAAATAGAAGGATGAGTATTCTGGTGGCTTTGGAGATTTTGGGGTCATTGTGGCTATGGATAATATCCACGGGATGAACTTGGTGATGAAAACAAAATGAAATTTTAAAATAAAGCAATGTGTTTTATAGAAAAATTATGAATCAAAGAAATACATTTTTTTAATCCTGATGATGTTTGCTACCTTATTTATAATTATAATATACACCAATATATTAATATATACTAACTGTTGTTTTATTATGTACACTTGCAGGTTTGCGAACCATGTGCCTCACATCAGGGTATAGTATAGGTATTTTAGAAAATAACAATATTTATTGAGAAGCTAAAATTTGATTTAACATTATTATTTATTTTTATTTTAATTATTTTTATCTATGATGTTCAGCAATTACTGAAAATTTCACACATAAGTCGTAGAAATTTCAAAATTAACACTACAAAATATGCCTTTTTTTCTTTTTTAAATTTAAAAAAACTATAACAAAATAATAATAATACCAAAATAAACTCCAAAAACAATCTTTAAAAAGTAATAATATAACACTGAATCACACAGAAACAGTTTGCTACAAGACCAGGACTCAAATGGGATAGCTGAGGCCAGATATGGCAACCCTGGACCCTAGACCTTTCCTCACCATTCTCTGACCAAACGCCTCAACTGGGGATCGTGTAGGTGACTTTCAGCATGATCTTGGAGGGAAAGGATGAGGACAGGTCTCCAGCACCTAAACCTGAAATCCTTGGGGGTGACTGAGTAATACCCTCCTCCCTCTGTACTCTTGAGCCAGAAGTACTGATTAACTTATGACCTGGATAATTAAATTTCATCACAGATCTACACAAGAAATTTTAACAATTCTAATTTGGCTAGAGAAAGGCGGTGCTTATGACTTATTAGTCCTAACAAGACATTCTAGCTACCTTAGTAGAATAAAAAAGGATATTAAATACTGATAAAAAAATACAACCATTAGACAGTATGTTTTATTTTAATATAATATCACCATTAAGAACCTAAAGCAGCCCCATGATAATCAATGTTACTGTACACCCCACACAATACAATATGGACAAGTTGATAGCTGACCTATTGATTGTATATGAGAAGATGATTGAGGGTACAGTCAGTGAAGACCACAAATAAGTAAATACTTATTTATTAGTGCCAACGTTTCGGCCAGAATTTCTGGCCTTCATCATGGCTAATGATTAAAAGGAATTACAAAAAAACAATAAACATTCTTAGATAACAAATTATCTGTTAATCATATTTTCCACATATGATACAATATTATATCCAATAAGTTAAGTTAATTCATGGCTGATAATTCTGAAGTCAAAATGTGGGATAAAAAAGAAGCAATTTTGTTGTTATAGATTAAAAAAAAAAGATAAAAAGAAGTGCAGAAAGATGAAGAAATTTTGACCTGAAAAAAATAATATATATATTGAAAATGTAAAAGGTCAGGTAGTTCTAATTTTTTGATATGCTGTTTGGATTTAGATTGACATTACAACTCTACACTTACAACCTCGGTAGATAAGTGGAAATTTATTTTATTCAAGAAAAATCATAAAATTTTTGTTAACTTTTCATTCCATCCTAAATATTTTGGAAATACTTTACCATGCGAAAAACATTATGCATGAGAAATCTCCATTTTGTTGCTTTTTTTGGCGAGTATTATAAAAACTACTATTGCTATGGGGAATATTACAAAGTATTTCAAAGTAAACTTAACTAGCTTCACTTTTTGAGTGCTACTTGACATATGTATGTCTAATAGTTCTTGAGGTGTAGAACTTTTCTTAAGATGGCTCAATTTAGACGAAAGCAGGATATGGTCAAATTACACATATATACACAGGATATGGTCACTATTTATACATATATAACTTTAAAATAGCTTATAACAATCTTTCTCGTAGGAATGACTGTTTCCCTGATATTTGCTATTATAAAGTCAAATTGGTGATTTCTCATTTTTTAAAAAAAAAAAAAAAAAAATTGCTGTTTTCGGAAGAACTAAATCTGATGTTCAGTTTACATACAGGGGTCTGTAAGGACTCAATCTTCAGAAAATTTTCTCTACTTCAAAAAATGTATGAGGTTGCAAATTTAGATTTTTAATTTAAAAAAAAAAAAAACAGAACTACCCAATAATTAATGCCTTTTTGTTTTGATCCTAAGGCCACTAAGAATAAGTGAACCAATTGATTTTCAAATTTTCTGGGGTAAGATGTATACTGCTTGATGAGCTCTTGAGAATCGTACTTGAAATTGAGAAAAAGGAATACTATAGTACAAGCTGCTATTCTTCTCTGTCAGCATTTATAAATAACAATACGTAGACTATGATATTTATGCACAACTCAATATTGTGCAATAATGCTGATATATTGTCTACAAACATTTCAATATTTAAAACATAATCTACACACAGTCAATATATTGGATACTATTAAAAACTGATTATTTAGAGGGCAATTAAGAATTCTAGAGTAAAATAAATAAGCTTTTTTAAATGCAAGTGTGATTTATCAATTCAGAGGGAAGATACTATTATCTGTACCCATTCAAAAGCTAGCTGGTTCAAGATTTTTTTTCCAATTAAAGAAGAACCATATTCTAAAAAAAATAGAGTAAAAAATATACTGATTTGGTTTGCATACATTTTATAAAGTAATCTTATCAGATTTAAATGTTAATTATTAACAACATAACTTACTTTAGGATGTCTTTGCCTAAAACTTGAACAGATGGGGGCCAGATATACAAATCAGGATAATTTACTGCAGTTAAGTAATTGATAAGAGCATCTAACCAAACATAAATTGTTTGTGTTGGGTTATTTGGCACAGGAATGCCCCAATGAACTCTTTTAGAAGGTCTTGAAACTGATAAGTCACTAGACATAATTCCTTCATCTATCCATCTGATAATTTGTCTTTTAAATTTCTCTGGGCGAACTGAGTCTTCTAGAATAATTAGTACTACAATTACTTTGATTAAAAACAATTCATTCTGTCATTATCATTATCAATTACAAAATTATAATGATGAATGATGTTTAGTTGTCCATACTTTATTCATCACAGCCTGGGCAGTATAAACAAGAACAAATACTTCTTTATAAACTAAGGAACTGTTGAATTTAATTAAAGTCGTTGATAAGACATAATTCAAGAAATTAACATCTATGTCATAGGGAAAAAATAGGGTATCCTAAAAATCAAATTAATGAATATACAGTGAAACTTCTCCAAATGGTTGCTTTAGTTTTATTCGATTTTCAACTTCTATCTGGCAAAGATTCTCTGTAACTGGTGTGAACAAGTATTAAAATCAGACTTTACTGCATTAATCTCTCTGGTACAGACAGTAGAAAGAAACAACCAGTTTCTAAGAACATTTAATACCATATTTTATTTAGGACTTAGCTATTGTATGGTCAATGCTTCTTTTGCTTTTCAAGATTTTTTTTTTGTGTTAATAAGAAGAGGATTTCAAGCATTCATTATACTTTTATTTCAGTATCATGACAGTAGTTAAATAATAATGAAGTCCCCAATAAATGATATTTCCAAGCTCCTTAGGCACAAATTCTCAATTATGGAACAGCATTAGAGGTTGGTATAATTTTGGAAGCTCAACAAATCAACAGACTTAAAAAATGTTTTAATGACAAAAAATACTAAACAGTTTTCTATGATTTCCCTCCAGGCCAAAATTGAAAAGAAAATTGCACAAGAAAAGAATCGTCAGATGGAAATAACATAACTTTTCTTAATGTTTTCTCTGTCTTCAAGTATTTTTACTTTTATAACTACGCTTAGACTATAAAGAATATACAAGTATTGTCATCGTGAAAAATATTAAATATATTTTCTCCTTTAGAGCTTAAAGTATTTTGATTGAACTTGGTACATCAGTATAAAAATAAGTGGTCTTTAATATCAGTTAGGCCCTATTCTCAGTAAAATAGTCTGACAGACTAAAATGATCAATTTAAAAAAAAATTTCTTCTAGATATATTTACATATGTTTACTTGAAATAATTAACCACCTTTCATTAGTATATATTGTTTACAGTGATAAATGATGGATTGATATGTCCTATGAAAGAATTTGATGATTAAATAAAGGAGATAAGGGTTTTTACCAAATCAGCTAAGATGAGTCTATAGACAAACTAAGAAATCGGATAAAGCCGATTTGTCAATTGTCAAAATCATTGAAGCATCTCAAAGTGGCTTCAATGATTTTAATTAATCTCATTGTATCAATGTACAATCAAGTGGTCATTAAAATAAACTAT
This sequence comes from Halyomorpha halys, assembly GCF_000696795.3. Classification (NCBI taxonomy): domain Eukaryota; kingdom Metazoa; phylum Arthropoda; class Insecta; order Hemiptera; family Pentatomidae; genus Halyomorpha; species Halyomorpha halys. Next base: position 570,288 of record NW_027106983.1, read on the forward strand.
TCTCAAAGAAATAGAGAGGATTTAATGTCAAATTTTTAAGTACTTTTAATTTTGTTTTATTGAAAAAAATAATCATACCTAATTGCAAGAAGTAATAAATATAAAATATGAAAATATTTTATATTTAATTGGAAGGTGCCCCTTATAGGAAAGTTTCACTGTACTTGTAGGCAGTATTACATTTCCAGATATTGTGGAGATAGCTAAATCACATAATAAAGCTTAGATATTATACTGATCTTTTTGCATAGAATAAATTATATATCATGTATCACAGAAGAAAAACTCTTCTTCTGAAAAGGTTAAAATTACAAATAAACAGCTTATCTTTATCAAAGTATAGTAAGTATAAAATCACAACCAAAAGTAAAACTCAATTATTTAAATGGGTTTCAGACTACTATGAATGCATCTACTTTGATAAATTTCTGACAGACACTAGATAAGTTAATTTAGTTGGGTTAACTCTTTCTGAAAATTCTTTGGAATCCCTGAAATTGGAACTGTACTACTTAACACAGATGATCAAGCATTGAAATAAACTAAAATAATCAAAGAATAACCTTTCTCTAACCAATAACGAACTTCGTTTTGAAACAAAGAAAGCTTGAATTTATAGTTTTCTTCTTCAACCCAATGCACTGGTCTTCCAGAATCTGCACAAATGGGAACTTCTTTTCCATCAGCAACAATTTTTGTTACTTGATTATCAGGAACAAAAGCTTCATCTGCATCACAATACCACCCTGAGTAACTATCTTGATAAATATATCCTCTATGACTCAATGTATTCTAAAAAATACATACATACAAAGTATGTAATAAGGGATCAATAATAGTGTAATAGTTTAAATACAGAACATACCCAGAATGTCTGAACAGCATATCTATGTTTAGAATCTGAAGTTCTAATATAATTTGAATAGTTTATATCGCAATCTTTAAACAACTTTTTGAATTTTGAAGATATGCTTTGGCAATATTCTGAAAGTGGAGTATTGCAAGAGGCAGCTGCTTGTTGGATTTTTGTTCCATGCTCATCAGTTCCAGTGCTGAATACAGAGTTATTTCCCAAAATAATATTAAATCTATGAGCTGCATCAGCTATGACAGCTGAATATAGATGTCCAATATGAGGAGCTGTAATGAAATAAATTATTTTAAACAAAATGACTAATTTTCATCATTTATTTTTTAACAAAAAAAAAATTAAAAAAACATTCATACATGCATTTACATAAAATATTGGAGTAGAAATAAAGAAGTCACTTTTTGATCTGAAAGGAATTAATAAAAAATCAAGTGGTACTAATCTTAGCCGTAATTTCATGAGGATAAATTTAAATTAATCTTTTTAAATAAAAAACGAAGAAAGTTTTAAGTACCAAAATCTATACATAAGTAAAATCGTCAAACTGAATTTAAAATGACGATAATAATATTGACAAGGGGTAACCAGCGATTACCTCCAGACAAATTGTAAACAATTGTTTATAAATTAAATTAAAAACTACATTTCGTTAAAAACTGAACCCCAAATTACCAATAAAATACATAAACCTATGATAATAGATTTACTAGATGAATTTAAAACATCCACAAATGATAAAGAACTTCAACAGCGCATTCTATTAGCCTCATGTTAAGATATTCAGTTTGATTGCATTATCATGTTGGTTTTGGATGGTAGTCTTCTTCGTGGTTTCATTAGGTGGTGTTGAAATAAATTGCTGTTAATTCATAAAATACTTGTTTCTAGTTTCAAACAAGTACTAACTACTACTCTAATATAATAGTATGAACTCCCAGCATTTTAAAATATACTAAATTATTTTTTATGGGAGTCATTAATATTGAATTTGATTGACAATCTTAAGGTAGGATTCCAAATACTACAATATCCATGTATTTACTCCTGATAAAAATTTAGGCATCACCTCATTTTTTAAGGAAAAATTCTACTTCTTAAAAGTAACTAAATCTCTTATTTATTTGAGAAGTTGGTTTATAGGTGGGTCAGGAAAGAAACTAAGGGCACATTAAAATAAGACATCTCAGACCACATCAACCAACCAAATTTTCCGAGGAGTTAGTTTTATGGTTAATGATTCTTCTTCATTTAAAGTGATACCTATTCATTTGTAATGAAAATTTTAGTTGTTTTATTTGATCTTTAATTGGTGACTATCAAAAGTAAATATATTTGTAGTATTTTCGTTGTATCCCAATATTTTAACCACCACTGCAGTATTTAAAGTAATACATTTGCTTGATACATCTAACCACTTCTGTGACAAGTTCTATTATTTGTTTATTTCCATAATGAAACCTCCTATAGAATCAAAATCAATTATGTGATTTCGATGTTTTTTTAAACAAGATTTTATCTCTTATCTGCTGAAAAGTACTCGTGTGTTAGAAAATCTTAACATAACTTTAGTTTATTTAAGAGAATTCTCCTTTGAGTTAGTGTTTATATCAATGTACATATCATTACTTTGCTGGAATAGTGGCACATTTGATAAAAAAAAATTATTGTATTTAGCGTATTCTATAGATGATTCTGTAGACTATGGTTCCTTTTTACAACCCTACTAGCTTTGGGAGAGTCTATTAAGGAACCATGTAAGATAATAATGAAACCTATTTACAGTAATATCATGATATAATATGTTTTGAATATTACCCAACATGAAGTTTAAGTAAATATTTTATATTAGTTGAAGCATTGTGTTATTATATTTTTTACTAAATATAATTTTTGCTCTACATCAAACTGTTTAAGCCACTGCTGTTTTATTTTGTCTTTATCGTTTATATCAGAAAAATGTCTAGATCCTTTGATGATTAAAGTTTTTTTGAATTTATTTTATTTTTATCTTGTCTGGTAAATCTTGTTACAATTTTTTGATTTATTTTAATAAGGAACACTTATCCAAATTATAATTTGTTTCAAATGTTATTTTTTTCCAAATAAATTTATTAGATAAAATAATAAATCTAATTTGTAATAATTTCTCCGTTGTTTTGATTTGTTTTAAGTAGTATAGACAGTTATACAGTCTAGACAAAAATAGTATGACCAACTTGAAACCTATTGTTTTTCATGCAAAAGAATTTTTTTTTGTTTTTGAGAACATTTATTTTGTTTTATATTGTATTATATTAGTACTTATTAGAACAAAACTTTCAGTTGCATATTCCAATACATACTCATAGACTCGAACTTCCAAGGTGAAGGAGATAATAGCCTCCTCTACCCTGGAAGTTTGAATCTATGAGTTGGTACTGGAATATGCAACTGAAAGTTTTGTTCCTCGGAAGATGCCGTATTAGCTGAAACTGAAACTTGGGAACAAACTGTTGGTCTTTTGACCATGGAACAGACAACATACTGTTTGGCCATCTAAGGAGTATCGTGGGTCTGCTGAGTTCTGCATACAACACAAGATGAAGTAAAATCACTCTATTATAAGGCTACAAAATCTTTAATAATAGAGTCGAGTATGAAAAACTATGTGTTTCATAACCAAAACCCAGATTATTATTCAATTATATATTTTGTTTGCATGAGTTTTTGAAATAGATGACCAGGTATCTTTATGAATCAAAATGCAATAAGCCAAGTTCTGTCTTGCATATTATGATGTTTGCAATCAAGTTTAAAAAAAAAAAGAAGTAAAAATTAGGATGCTAAATTAAAGATGGAATTCTAGATTACAATTGTATCATGAAAAAACAACACATCAACAATATTATACTATCTTCAATAATAGACTTCTTCGAATGAATTTTTTTTAATTTCCAAATTTTCTTTTCCGCTTCTAGTCTCTTATACATGGTTTCAATTTAAGCTTCTTACTTACTTTCTGTATTAAAAGTGTTTTTTATTTCCAAAATCCACCTATAGCTTTGAAGTTTTTTAAAATAAACAACTCAAGTATTTGTGAATATAAATTTTCTCTCATCCTGTTAGTACAGAACAGTGGTTCCCAGATGGATTGTGTGAGAATTAGAATGGGCCGTTGGAGAGTCCAGCAACACATATTTTTATGTCAATTATTTGTTAGAACTATCCTTTATGTTTGTGCACCATCTGGAAAGTTTTAACAGACAAATCCTCAATAAAAGTGACTTAAAATGCACTTTTAAGCAACTTAATTTTTTAATATTTTCTGAGGGGGACTTGTTGGAGAAAAGTACAAAAACCTCTTAGAGCCCTCTGTAAAATTGAAAAAAAAATTATCATGAAAAGCAGGTAAAAAAACCTAATTAATAATGTATCTGTGCTGTTTAGTTTATAAGATTCATAAGAGGTTTATTTCTTTTAGTTATAATTATGATTTCTTCTAATAATATGTGATAATATAAAGTAAACATATAAAGTGAAAGTCCAATATAAAATATTGGAATAGAGATTTCTTTAGCAAATGAGCCACTGTATGCAAAACTGGTGTAAGTGAAATCTGGAGTTGTGAGATATTCAAAACCTTGTGTTAGTTCTATAGTTTTTAGTAAAGAAAAAAAGCTTTTTTCTGTCAAAATTAATGAGTCACAACTCCAAGATCCAACTCATCAAAAGGATTTGATGTTAATGCTCTCAGTAATTAGTAATTTTTTTAAAAATAAATTTTGACAGAACCATAATAATTTATACCACTTACTTTCAAAGGCTCAAATAATAACAATTCCGTGTAGCTGAATTGTAGCATCTATTGATTGATGCCTAGAATAAATTTATAAAAATCACAAAAACGAAATAAAATGTTAGAGATGTTTAGAGGACAAGTCTATGTTGTTTTTTTGTTTGTTTTTGATACAATGATGTATTCATTCTTTTTTTTTTTTTTTTATATATTATTCTTAATAACTTTATAATTCTATGCAATGAAGTTTTATTTAATACACAGGCCACCTACACCTTAAAAAATGTCTATCACTCTTCAAATTGGTCAAAGGGTAGAAGTGACTGGAAAGAATGTCCAAGGAGAAGTTGCGTATGTTGGATCAACAATGTTTGCTTCTGGAAAATGGATAGGAATAATTTTAGATGAACCCAAGGGTAAAAATAATGGGACCATTCAAGGGAAAGCATATTTTCATGTAAGATTAAATGTTTTTGATTGACATTATCCATTTTAGAGTTATTGTTAATAATGTTTATTATTTTTAGTGCAAAGATAACTATGGTATGTTTGTTCGTCAATCTCAATTAACTTTACTTACTGATACTGGCAGTAGAATAGATTTATCAACATCTACCTCGTCTCTTGATGAATCAATTAAGACTCCCAAAACAAGACTTACAAGGTGATTAAAGTTTATTATTGAAAATTAAATGAAATGTTTAAAAGTTTTTGTTGCATGCAAATTTATTAATTTTATTTCAAGTTTTAGGTGTTTAAAACATTCTTCACTTAATTTGATTTATATTGCAATTTTATTCCTGTATAATTTTTTTTATAATTAGAGATTTCAAGTTTTTTTTTTTTTGTTGGGTTAATACTCAAATAATTGTAATGCAGAATCTATCTAATATGACAATGGAATAGAAATTATGTGGGACTTAAAAGTAGAATTGATAAATTACTGATATTCTTATTCTAGAAAAAATTGAAGTACCAATGTGCAAAGTTCATATTACTGAGGCATATTTTGATACGTTAGTTGTTGTCCCTAAATATTATATGAAATGAAGATTGTTAGTATATATATCTCACCCTCTTTTATATAATTTTAATGTTACTACATTTTCTTACTGTTTTCAGTTTATATTTTACTTCTTATTATATTACACTATACATTTTTTTTCAATACTATCTATGTAATCTATATTATTCTTTGTCTTCTAATAGTTTTTGTTGTATTGGTTTTTTTTCTATTCATTATAGTTGTTACCTTTTTTTTTTTTTTTTTTTTTTTTTTCCCGTCTATCCTCATTATTAAAATTTTGGCGAAAACAGTGATACTAATACAATAAGTTTTAATTAACTTATTTTAATGTGCCAACGTTTCGGCTAGAGTTTCTAGCCTTCTTCTGGGCTAAAAACAGA
>NW_027106983.1:577130-617528 GCF_000696795.3 Halyomorpha halys
AAAAAAAAAAGTAATATGAATTACTTTTTTTATTTTTCTATACTTACTGTGGTTGTTATCTTGTTCTGTTTTTAGCCCTCTCTTTTGAAACTCTAGCCGAAACGTTGACACATTAAAATAAGTTAATCGAACTTATTTGTGTTTTTTATTGACCGCACCCCCAACCATCTTCTCCTCATTCATCATCCACGGTCAACTATCTCTCATAATTTTAAAATAAGTTTTATTTATTTGTGTTTTCTACTTATGCACCCTCGTCAGTCTTCTTCTGTATAAGATGTATTTCTTTTGATCGCCATTTGTTGTCATTTATTTTAAGATAGTTATTATAGTAAAACAGTCTAGTTCTGTTTCATTCAAATTTGAACAAAATTACTTGAAAATTTCATTGTTCCTCTAGTTAATGGTAAAGATTCATGTCTTCTATTCCTTACCAAAGTATTTTGTTTCTAACATAATATAAAAATAATTATTCTTTTTAAAAAATAATAGCTACAAAAGTTCTGCTAGGAACAAAATTCATGATGAATTAAAGCTGTAATTATTTTATCCTGAGAGAGCAATTAAAGTAACGTTAGCAATTTGATTACAATTACTAATGCGCAAGGTTTGTGCCAGAACTGCCAGTTCTGGTACAGACCAGTTAAACAATTATTGTACAAACCTTGAGTTAGTTCTATCACAGCAATGTAGAACAAATTATAATAAAATACGCAAACTATAATGTGGCTAAACATCCCTCAATGTTGTATTATTGACTGATTCTCAAAATCCACAGTCATTAATAAATAAACTTTATTGAAGTAAGGTTTCATGAGTTTATTCTTTACATAGTCATACTCTACAGTAAAAAAAAAATAATTTCCATGACTAATTATTAAACACTAAAATGTAAAGAATACAAATTAAGATTAGTAAATAAAAGCATTACTTACATTTGGAAGATTGTATTTCAATTTTGTTATAAGTGTGTATTCTACATAGTTCTAATACCACTAGACAAGGTTTGTAGTAGAACTGTGTAAGAGTGAAATTCAGGTGTGTTTGTGTGTTTTGCCATATCCAAAAATCTATAAAACTGTTATGTACAGTTATAAAACTATTGTAAGTAATGCTTCTGTTTATTAATGTTAATTTGTATTCTGTACATTTTAGTTCGGTTATTCTTGACTATCGGGTATACCAAGGAAGTGATTTTTTCAGAACTAGATGAAAGATACTGTGATTAAATGAATGATTTTGCCATATAAAATCTTTAAAACAGAAATGCTTATTTTTTAGGCTTCTTTGGCTATGTTTGAACCTGCTTGATGTTTAGTTGATTTATTCCCAAAACATTATCCATTCCCTTAGTTTGGCTTTTGGTTTGAATCCTGTCTTGTGACCGCTTGATTTCAGCTGTTTGTACCCTGTATGCTCAAAAGCTGTGACCATTTGATCCCTCCGCTCTTGATTTGATTGTTTAGGCTTTAGAATTATTTCTTTCGATTAGTTGTTTAATATGTTTGATAATTCACCAAAAGAAATTATTCAACAACTTTAATAACTGCTTAAATAATTCTAGCATTAAATAATTCTTTATAAATGTGGATTATAAACAATTTATCCAATGTAATAAATAAGATTCATTTCTTTGTAATTAAATTAAAGGTGATATACTTACAAATAAATGAGTTATAGTTGGTTATGTTATAACTTAATTGCTAAAGTATTAATTTTTCAATAAGAAATGTTTTATAAAGCATGTCCATCATCAAAGTGAAAGCTGGAAATAAAACAAATTGGTAAATATTGCTACCTCTTACGTATTATCTCTCCCAAGCAACTATTATTAAATGTATTACTGCATACAGTATAATTTAATTATCAACTAAACAGTAAAGTATTTCTATTGTGATAATATATAGTACAAGTCATATTCACTTGATTTGGGTTTTGTTTTGTTATATTTTTACTATCTAGTTTATGTCTACTGGATAATTAGCAACTTGATTAATATTGAAAGGGTCAAGGCTGAGCTGTTTGAAAAAATAGCAAACACTAACTGTGTTATTATATATTATTACATACTGTTTGTACACATATTCATATGATCGAGATGAACGCAAGAATGAAGAGATAAAATTAAGAAAAAATGACTTATAGTTTTTTTTCTTATCACAATAGATTTATTTTGTTCTTTTCACTATTCTTGAAAAAGTTATAAAGATAATAGGTATTGTTAATTGCTAGTTTAACTTTTATTTCATACTGTTAAGGTTTGTGTTATTTGTTGGAAATACTATGAAAAAGAGCAATAAGAAGTATATTTCTGGAAGAAGTATATTTTTGTCGGCCTCTAAGTTTTTGTTACTGTTTTGTAAAGAAGAAAAAGAATTTAATGTAAAGCCAAAATATAAAATGTTTTAATTTTTTTTATTTTTGTGTGCTTGCATTTGGATAATGAAGTATACGTAGAAAATCATCTCCTGCATCCCAACCGACTCCTAAAATAAGGTAGCTCTTAAATTATATTTGTTAAACTTTATTGTAAAATTTTCTCCTTGATGCTTTCTTGATGTTTAGTTTCCATAAGCATGCTGTAAACTCTTTTTATGTAGGTATATTGTATATTGTAGGCCCTAATATAATAGTTTGCAAATGTTAATTTAGTTTAGTACATGTTATTCATTTGCTGTTACTTATGAATGCATATAAGTGGCCATCATTGATTTTTATATGTTTTTTGTGGCTTTATTGTTATTATTTTACTTTCATACCGTTCATGGTTTTAGATTATTCTTATTCATTTCTCTAAATGCCCTCTACTTTTATTTTGTAACATATTGTTAATTCCTAGTGGTTACACCTGGAATAAAAAAAGAAAAAAAGTATGTGGATGAATTAATAATGGATGAATTCATATTGGGAGGCTATTAGTTCTTAAAGTTTGGAATAGAAAGGAGAGTCATTGCGTTTTGAAAGAAAATTCCACTGTTCTATGGAGTATTGAAAATCAGATTAAATTCTTTGTAGGGGTGACTAAATAGAATAGTCATGACAGAAGCTATTGGATTTGTAGATTAATGTTACTAGTTAGTGGCTTTGATAAATTAATGGAGTATGAAAATGACCTAAAAAGAGAAATTATAGAAAGAGGAGGACTGGAGAACTAAAGCTGACCCTCGATGATCAACATTATTATTAATATATGGTCCAATAGTTTATATTATACAAAATACTGATTGTAGATGTATTGAATATGTAATATATTGAAGGAATCAAAATTTTTTAGAGTTTTATTGTACAAACAAATAAATTTGTCTGTGGGCAATATTGTATAATATGGATTCTGTTCTGCCTTCATGTTCATGCAATGAACATCACATTATCTAAATTGGTTATTATGTGTAAGGGAGAAGACAATTATTTTTTGCAAATTTATTGAAGTGTATTAAATATTAAAGTTAACCACTTTTGTTGAATTTAAGAAGTGAATATTACAACTACAGAATCTAAACAAATGAATTATATCAAGATTTGATTTATAAAAATAAGATAAACTATCTAGATGCTGACAAGTCACTGTATGTTAAAATTCAGTTTGTTTCATATTAAATTTTTGTTGTTTGGAAAGGAATTAAAGTGGATAAAGAATAGTTAATTGATGGAGCAATAATATTGTCTTATGTTGATTGGCCCAGGAATATATTATGACACATTCTGATAAAAATATTGATCTTCTAAGGGGGCTCCTTAAGACTTCTTTCTTTTCTGGCTATGGAGACTTCTAAAGGAAAACGTTGTGAGCACTGAAGTTTTGGATAAATGATGGTATAACATGATTTGATTATTTTCATATGATTTTAATTCAGGCTGTAGTTGGTGTACAGAAGTATGTGTATGCACCACTCTTTTGTTGTAAATGAAGACTGGATGTATCACCACCAAACTTTCAGGCTTACTAAACCTTACTACCTAATACTTAAATTAAGTCTTAAGAACATACTACGAAAAATGAATCATGTTATGATAAAAAAGTTAAATATTTTGTATCTGAGAACTGCGCTGATTAAAAGGACACAGTATATGGGTTAAGGAGGTGATGAAGTTTACATAGTATATTTCACCTGCTAGAACAGTGCAAAAATTGGTATGGGGACTCCTTTGCAGATGAAAACATAGCTAAGAAGTGAAAATTCAAATTAATTTTAAGAAAAAGTGAAAAAAATGTATGGCTATTATTGTCAAAGAGGCCATTGAATTGAATGTGATTGGTTAAAGCAAGATAAATCTTTTTTTCTGTTCAAAAGCAAACATAAATGATTACAAACGTACAAAATTCATCATAGGAAGCCATAACATCTATGTTATCTGCTACATAAAGTAGCTATCAAGCTATTTAATTGTATTAACACTATTTACTTTAACAAGATTGAATGATTATTAACAGTAGTTTTGAAAAATTTATTTTTATTTTAAAATTAGTTCTTTTTCTTTAATTAAATTCAAAAATTAAATTGTATATTTTTCATTTTCTGTTTGTATTGTATTTATTTTTATTTTCATTACATATTTATGTTTCAAAAATATATACAGTTTTAAAATTAACTGAATCTATATTTTATAAAAAGATAGATAGCTTAGTGAATATATGAGATAGAAATAGTGGATTCATAATTTTGCTTAAAATAAATTATTCTTCATATGCCTTTATCTAAAGTTCTTAATGTTTTGGAAGCCAGATATGATTTAATCGAGTGAACCATTAAAGAACAATGATATAATTCATTTAAATGCTACTCTGAACCTTTCTGGAATCTTTACCTCAATGCATGGCCATTAGAGATTTTCTTTTTACATGTGAAGGTGAACTGGGGTAATTGTGTTCCAAAACTACAATAGTCGTTTTTCAGCTCTCATTTGCAGAACAATAATTTTGGTTATACTTACCCTATTTAGTATTTCACTTTCACTTCCCATTTTTCCTATCCAAAAACTTAAAAAATATACTTTACAAAACTATTATTCTTCCCACTAAAAATTAGAATTATCAAAACTATTATTCTTCTACTGTTCTTTATGGATGTGAAACATGGCCTCTTACAGTAAGGGATGGAAGTACCTTAAGGTTTTCGAAAATAAATTATTTGGTAAAATATTCAGACCGAAAAAGGATGAATTAACAGGATAATTTATAAGGCCACACAAGAAGGGAACTGCTCCTGCTAAATATGATTAGCACTGCAGTATATAAGATAGGCGTCTAATGTTGCAGGGCTCAGTAATGAGTGGATCTCTAAAATTTTAATAATCTCTGAACCGACAGGTAAACATCTGAAGGTTAGACTGAAACTGAGATGGGAAGATTGTGTAAAAACTGATTTAGTTGATTTGTGTTTGGAGGGATGTCACTGGAAAGATGTATGTAGAGAATGATTGGTGGTATAGGCATTGAACCTTCAGGTTTGTTAAGCCTTTATTATTATTACCCTTTTTTTCATAATTTAGGTAATCTAATGAGGATTACATAATTATAAGAGCTTTGATTGATTCTTTCCTGAATTTTTTTTTTTAAACCTCCATGGTATACATTCTCCCGATCCATTGAGGAAAATGTGTAAATGGCCTTTAGTTCTCATAATATTTAAAGTATTTCAATGGAAGTAAATATGAAAAAAAAAAAATGTTTTTCCTCAAAATTTTTTATCATACAAAAAGAAATTGAACTAAGAACATTTTAACATTTTTTTTTAATAAAGAAGTTTACCATATATTTTATATTTTCTTTAATATAGTATTTATTACATCCCTAATTTGATCACTGAAATCACTGTTGAAAAAATTCCTATGGGGCAAATGTGTTCTTATCAGTACACTTTTGCCCAACCCATCTAAAACTAAGGGGAATTTGTGCATCAGTATTGAATGAAAATAAAACAAATTGTAAAGTAATGTTTACCACAACAATAATTGACTGTGTCTACCATGAGTCTAGAAATGAAACATTTAAGTTGTTCTGATGTGTAGATACTTCCCTGTAAAGTACTTCTCACTTGGTGGAAACAGTATTCTTGTAACCATGTCAAGTTAGGCTACTGTAAGGCCTGAAAAGTTCTCTCCAATGCCCTTGATGGCAGTTATCAGATGTTGAGACTACTGACTATTAAACACTTTCATGGCTTCAGATACAGCTGCTATCATTTTTAAAAATCCTTTACACATTTGCCTCAGTATAACCTGCACATGTTAATATGCATATTTATTTAAATGATCAACGAATACTGGTTTTCTGTCTTTAAATGTTGCTTTTTCTATGAGTCTGTTGTAATGTATCTTTCATTTTAAACTAATAGAAAATAAATATAAAATGTGAGATGAGAAAAAGTCGTTCTCAAGATGTTTCTGAATCTGTTGAGTGTTTTTTCTGATTACATCATTCATTTAAGCTAACATTAATTTTAATAGTTTGGGTGGTGTACCAATGAATCTTATTATTGCGATAATCACTTTTGTGTTATGTTTTGAATACTATATATATTAATTATTGATATTTTTTTGTTTTGGTCAGTTCACGACTATCATTAGGTGGAAGGACTACAAAAGAAACCAGAAGTCGAGAGGACATGTCTGCTTCGACCTCATCCCTTACTGAGCCCCCTAATCCTAAAAGAGCTTCATTTATTGAGGTAGAATAAGATACTGTATTTGCAACCTATTTAACCGCTATTATCTATTTTTATATTTTGCTGATTTTATGATAATCATTTTTTTTTTTCATGGTATCTTTTAAAGATTGGAATAAAAAAATTATTTATTATTTGCACTTCTTGCTGAATAAGCTTTCTCAGAGTTAATTATATTTCGTTCAGAATATTTTTCTTATTTTTTTGGAAAGTTTTATGACATAAGTAATATTTGATGTATTTGGATTATATAGTTGAAATATATTTTTAAAATGTATATCAGTTTCAAAATATATTTTTTTGCAATCGCTAATATAGGCTTGGATTGAAATTTCTTAATACTTTATGATTTTCTGAGACTCCCCTTTATATTTTTTTAAATAGTCTCCTAAGACTGAAAACTTACAAGAAATATCATTGGTATAGTACTTAATTCAGGTTAAATGTCATTGAATGCTTCTTTAGATTATCAAGTGTTTTATTCTTATGATTTTTCTTGGATTATGGTCATACTTGATTAATGTTGAATTAAGGCCCAAGTTTCTTATTTTTGAGGTTTCATATTCATTTGATAATTATTTAAGCAAATTGATTTAAATAACCTAGTAGTCATACAACTTTCCATTTTTTGTTTTATTTTCTAGCACCAAGAAATTCTTATTCCACCTTAGCACTTGCTTCTTCGACCACCATCATCTCTCCAATTTTGATTTTAAAAGAGTATAACTTCTGTTTTTTCTGTCTTTTGACAATATCTTTTTAAATAATCAGGTGGTGTATTGCATTATTAAAAATAGGTAAATAAATCATAGTGTTTTATATAAATTGTCCTTTTTTTGATTATTGTGACAGACATTCCCAAAATTAAAGTAACTGGACTCCTATGACTGCTGGATATGATCTATTATTTTATCTTTTCATTTTATTTTGATGTTATCTTTTCTGTTAAAATATCAATATTTAATGTACATTTATTTATTTTTCATTTTTAATTGGTAGTGTATAATTTTTTCTTTGAACTTATTGGAGAGCTGTTGGTACTATGTTGCAGAGGTCTTCCTCCCTCAGGAGGCCGAGTATGACACCAAAAAGGCCAGTCAAATCCCTCATACCGACAAGCAAACAAGTAAATTTCATTGTACAAGCGAGTAACCAAAGCATGACGATAGATTTATGGTCAGGGTTAATTGCTCTTCACTAAGCTTTGTTTTTCCTTTTTTTTTTATATATATATATTTCCATTTCATTCTCATTAACCATTCAGAAGTATGCATTTATCACAGAAAATAGGTATTATTCTTTTATGTCAATGTTAAGATTCTGTCACCTTATATCTCTGTAATTATTTATTCTGTTTTTATCTTACAAACAGTTCCTGTCTTTGTAATGAAGATTTAAATGCTTTTATTTTTTAACTATTTGTTAATAACTGAAAAAAATTGTTTGATGCTACTCAATAAAATAATGTATTAATTGCTTAGTAGCCTCTTATTGCTTACTGTAATATCAGTGAATATTTCTTTAACAACCTACTTCATTAAATAAATATCTAATTCAGTCGTTTAGTAAACAATTCCATTGAAACTTGTGTTGTTCTTTAATATTAATGAATTGTTATCTTAGACAGTGATGTCTTATTATACCATTATATATTTATATAATATTAAAGGTAGTCTTTTTGCATGACGAAAGTAAGGCTGTATTTAAAATTATTTTTAAATAATCCCAAAATTCATTAAAAAATTGGGCGGTAGGTCAGGAGTTAAGCTTCTAAACTGAGCCTATCAATCATTCTTTGCTAATATAAGCTAAGAAGTAAAATGAAACCATAACTATTTTACTCCTAAAGTAAATAGAAACTGGCTGTACATTATTTTTGTTTTGGTCTGGTTATGTCCCAGAGAAATTTAAATTAGGCTTAACCTAAGAATGCCTCTTGGCTTCTTTAGTAGGTCTCAGATAAAAAAACTATATTCAATTTGATAAAAGTATTTTAAAATTGATATGTCTCACTTTATGATAACTACTTCATTCATTCAATCAAAACATATTAAGTTTGATGTGATTTATGATAAATTCTTGATCAAAAACTGTAACCTGAAATTACTAGAACCAACTGATTGGTTAGAAGTTGGTTTTAATTTCTTGGCTTAATAGTTTCTTTTATTTCAGAATATAGGTTGCAGAGTTGGTTTTGAGTTGCCACTTATTGTTTTTCAAAACTTCATTTTAAATTTACTTACTGTTACTGTAAACTAATTTTTCTGATAAAATTATAATAATAAATAATTTTAGAAAATAACTGCGAACTAATGAACCTGTCAGGTTAGCTGTAGGTTTTTTAAAATTTTGTGAATTCTTTATAATGCCATTTTTTTTATTGGAATTGATGTGTATATTTATTTCATTGAATTTATATTACTTTTTTCATTCGATTTTTTGTTGTGTCTTAGATGAACCCAAGTGTACCCATCAGTTGTAAGATATTAGGTTGGTACATTTTGTTTGTACCTATGTATCTCACCTGAATTTCATCAACTTAAAATAGTTTATTTAGCTCTAATATTTTTAATTCTTTGAAATAAGATAGATTTTTGAAGAATAATTATATTTTCATATATTGTACTATAATTATTTGAATCCCTCATGTATATTGATATGTTTTGGTCCTTCTTAGCTTCTTAGTATTTTGTTAAACTGTGATATTTGCACTCTTCTTTGTAAATAGTATGCATTATAATGAAGATGTTAATCCTTTTATGTAAATGTTAAAGGGTGACCAACCAATGGCTAAAACGGTTGACAGTTCAGTAAGGAGTCAGGCAAGAAAATAAAAAAAAAATTTATCGTGTGTTGGCTGAGTCTGATGCTTGTTATCTAAAGACAGCTTGTGTCCCTTTTAACAAAATTGTTTTGTGTCTGTTTTTTCTAAATATGTACCGAGTTTGTTCAAAACAATATATGTTACTGGTATAATTAACGGAAGAAAATATACGAATGTTTGTAGCTGTCAAAATTATATTGCCATCCGACATATTCATAACTTATTGACTATTGAGATTCAAGAAATTTCATTGATACATATCATTTTCCATTAATTTTTCCATTGCTTGATTTATCCCCCTCCTTCCACTTTTTTGAATGAGAAGCATGAGTTTCAGTATTACGTGCTACTCAATTTTACTTGCTGCCCTACTCCCTAAGTAGCATCTAGTTTTTATTCCTCTCTTTCATTCAATATTAAAAAAAAAAGTTGTTGCACATATAAAGCTTCTTATTACTTGCACTGCATTACAGCTTTGCTTCAGAGGTGTAACTTTTAATATAAGTGTTTATTGTGTATGGAAGGCAATTATCACACCTCTTTCTTTATCTTTTTACCACAGTATATTGTAGTAATATCTTTTATTTAAGATTTGGTAATTTAGTTATAAATAATAATCTATCTTTCATTGATAAAATAATTACAGAATAATTATTAAATGATTAATAATTACATTGATTGGTAAATTCTTGAATTTAATACTGTCTTACAATTCTTTAATTTAAATAATAAAATTTAGTGTCAAATATTAAGATATTTCTTATTTAATTAGGTAACTATGTTTATTTTACAATAAGAAAGAAAAAAATTTATATAACTTTCTTCTATTCAGCCGTGTTGAACTAACATAATTTTAGATGGATAGATCCTCAATGTTCACTTCCTCTAGCTTTACCAATTCAGCAGATTGGTTTGAATCTTTTGTACACCTCATTTCGCCTCTATTTATATAGACATTTTCTCTTTTCCCAAAAGTTATTGCTTTTATAGTGTATAAGTTACTTTGTAGATTTTGAGATAGCTCGCTCAATGTTTAATCAGTCTGAGGACTGCCATTTTGATCATGTGCTGAATGAGTAAAACATGATTATTTCCATACCATCCCTTCTAATTGCCTGATAAAATTTTAGATAAATTTATTCTCTGTATATGACTAACAATCCTTCACATTACAAACAGAACATTCCATAAGTGTAAATGTTTTGTTGATCATAACATTAAAATGTTTTTAATTTATCATTTTGTGAAATTCTCAACATTTACATGATCTAACACATAAAATGGTGTTCCATGATTGAGCCTCGTATTAAAAAATAAAATAGAAGTGAGATAGAAAAAAGATAAATAACATAAACCAATAATTATCTACTCAATCCAATTATGATTATAAATATTGGTTTGGTTCGTTATTTTGTTCTTGAAAATATGAGAAATATTTTACTGAGTTTTATCCAAGTTTCCTTTTTTTTTTTTAAAAAAAAACATAATTGATATGGTAAAAGAAATTTGATGAAATCTTTTATCATCATTGCTTATTATTCTGAGTGCCCTCATTGACTCCAGCTAGGATAGAAATGCCATTTCTCCATAATACTAAATTTGCGATAAATACTATTGTACTGTTTTCTTTCATATTTATCCTTAAGTTTTAAACAATATGTTTTCTATTTGATTTCCACCAAGAACGAACCTCATTTACCATTAAACATCAAGCCATATTTAAAAATAAAAATATAAAATCAAGAAAAAGTTTTTTTTATTTTATCCTTACATGTACAAACTAAAATATGACAAAATACCACTTAGTCCCCAAATATAATAGTTATATCATAATATTTAATGTATGTCAATTATTAAATATTTTTCATAAGTTTATTGTTATTATATTATAATCTTAAATAAAATTGCAATTCAAATATTCAAATATTAATAAAAGAAAAATTATCATGGATTAATTTTTGAAAAATAAAACTTTGTAGTCATTTTCATTACCTGAAGCTTCAAAATTATTTACTGTATTATTTTAAATGATAAATTACTGTGTCAAATATTTTCCCAGTTTAGTAGTTTTGAAAACTTGAAGTAGAAACCATTATGTTTACCATATTTGCCCTTGCCCATCAAGTCAGCAAGTTCGATATACTTGGTTTGTGCTGATTGGGGGAGAAAAATTTATTTTGTTTACAATAAAGACAGAACAGCCCTTCGGTATGACTTTATAACATTCAATAGAAAAAAGTAATAATTTATCAATTTTCTTGGGAAAATTGTACTATGTAACATTTTCGTATTACTGTGTAATTTTGAATGAGTAAATTTTCTAATATTGGGTTGTATTTTTAATTGTTTTAACAATGTTGTATAACACCCTAATATGTAATAATATTGTACATTGAACTAATTAATTATTTTTTGTCAATAACACGTTCCTTTTGGCGTTGTATGAGTAAAGGTCAAAATATATTTATTTAATTCTGTTTTATTTTTAATTCTGCTGTCATAATTTAACAGGTTGTACATATTTTGTACATATAATCATTCAATACTAACCTTTTTTTATTAATTTAATTTTTATGTATGCACAATTTTATTAATACTAAAGAGTTTAATGTTATTTATCAGCTCATTGAAATATTATTCTTATTATTATCCTTTGGAAAATAATGCTGATTTTTATTTTGTCTTTAGTTTAATTCTTTCTAGTTAATGGTTTTTAAGTTTTTTTCATTCTAGACCACCTTTTACTTAAATATAATTTCTCATAACCTCTTGAATCTAAAAGTAAGTTTTTTTATTTTATTCATTTAAAAATTACATCCAATATAGTCCGACCAGATGACAGCATCTATCGGTCGGTGCCAAAATGACACTTACAAATGATAGACATTAGTAAAATGTACATATAGTTTAGACTATTAGGGCATTGTGGAGACTATACAATTTTCAAGGTAAATAAGTGCATTATGAATTGGTCTAAAGTGATACAATTAATATTTTAATTAATAACAACCAAAATGATAATTATTAAAAAAAAATCAATGAAATAAAATACAAAATATTAATAATAAAAATAATTGGAATGATTTTGAAGTTAATAATAAAGCTACAAATTTACAAAATAAACTTGCAAAGTTCATGCAACTTATTACCAGGAATATTAAAACTTTATAAGTCAGTAGCTTTATTAAATGACTTATGGTGAATTAAAATGAAAAATTTTTTTGCACAAAAACTCTTGAATCTATGTCTCACCCCTGATATTCAAAAAATCCTTCCATATGAAACTACTTTACTTTCTCTCTAAAGACCCCTCATCTGCTTACTTATATTTTTTAATACCTGAATTATTTCTTTAAAAACATTATGTACAACATTCATTTGAAAATAGTTTATTAAGATTCCTAAATTGAAAATAGGTTATTAAAATTCATAACTTGAATGTATCTCAATTTTAATGAGAAATTATGGATAAAATTTTAAAATGCTCGCAAAATTACCTTGATTATTATTATTATCATACCATTTTTGATTGATAGATTCACTTTGTTGAAAAAGTTGTTTCTAATTTTTTAGATGATATCTTGCTATTGTTTCTGGAGGACCCTATTTACTCGGACTAAAAAATGGATTCTGGAATGATTTTTTTTGTTATCATTATTTGTTCTCTATTAGAGTAATTGTTTCTGTTATAATTATTTACTTTTTTGTATTTATTTGTTATTTAATTTTAACAGTAGACTTTTTTATATTTTGTAGTTATTTTAAATATTTTTTGTTTATGTAGTCCTTACTTTATTTATTACTATTTTATTTAATATTTTATTATTTCTATTAATTCCAGCTTATTTATTTTAATTTAGTATCTGCATATATTAAAAATTTATAGTTTAATTTAAAAATATTTACAGTTATTTTAATTTTGCATTTTATTTAGTTATTATTTTAATGTTTTTATTTATTAATTTTTTACCTCATTTATTTTTCTTCGTAAAACTATTTTGTATTATTTTATTGTATTCAGTGCTTTTTGTTTGTTTTTTTAATGGAACTAAGATAGCTCAGATATAATCATACCTTACATACACAGCATTAGTTTTCTTACAATGTTCATTTAAAAAAAGTATTAAAAAATAGTTGAAAAAAATACATAGTTTTAATATCTATTATAAACCATAGTAAAAAATATATTATCAAGATGTATGTGTAAACGCTGTTAATTTTTTTATGAGTGTAATTGCATTATTAATATTAACATTAAAACCACCGTGAATCATACAAAAAGGAAATTAAATTAGCTTATTAGATCTAATTTTTGAAAGATTGTGGATCACAATTTTGATTTCTCAATTCATCCTGTCACAGGTTTACTAAAAAAATGTACTATTAATAATCCAGCTTTATTGCTGGGAAATTAAATTTGGTTTTTGAAAATAATAATAAAGTTATTATTATACTATTTTGAGTTAGATTTAATAGCTTTGATAATTCAGTTGTTAGAAGAACTAACTGAATAAAGTGGCCGTTGAATCCAGTTTTATTCTATTAAACACCCGTAAATTTCTTATTAGAAATAGTTTAGTCTATAAATTGCTAGTGTGAGATGCTGGATAGTTATTCTTTAGCCTAAATTAATCACATTTATATGGCTGTTAGCGATATACATATAGATAGATGAGAGAGAGATCAATAGGGCTAGAATGTACTAAATTGCACTAGGTATAGATTTTTAGCATTGATGGAGATCATAAGATAAAATTATTGTAATGTGGGAAATTGTTTTCCTTTTGTAGCTATAAAAAAGTTCCTACTTAGTCCAGCATTACTTAAATTGTTGTGTATAATTTATATAAAGCATAATCAACTATTTTCAGTCATTGATCTTGAGCTTTAATCATTTATTTTTATTTAAAAGGATTTTTTACTGAAAATGTTACTGTAAAAATAGATTAATGAAAAAATTAATAATGTAGCAGTGAGACCATAGATAAGCTAGCAGACAAGCCTTATTATATCAAATATTCAGATAAGAAAACAATATTGCATGCTCCTTGTTGTTTTAGATTTCAGATACAAGTCTCTGAGTAAGATGTAACCAGGGAATCTAGGGATATGAAACATTGAGTTGTTTTTATTAGTATAGCTCTAAATTTCATAGTCGTTCTTGATTAAATCCTATTATATTTTACTTTAATTGAATAAACTATTTGTATATATTCTTTAACAAATTGGATTTTATAGACAGGTTTTGTTGAAACTTTGAAGCCTCAGTTCACACCAGGACAAGTCGTTTCTCCTGGACCGACAGTCAGCACTCCGCAGCCCGTAAAACTGCAGCTAGAACCTAGCCCTGAGGTTGAACAACTCAAAGAACAGATTAAGGAACTATCTGAGAAATTAGAAACCATGAGAAGTCAGTATTATTCATATAATCAATTTCAATTTAAAAAAATAGTCATTTCATAAAATTTAAAAAATAAACTTATTTTATCAATTTGATAATTTTCAATTCTTTTTAGTTTCATATATAGTTTTGACAACTGTTTGTTTCATTGCCTATTGCAGTAAGATACTTTAAACAAAGGAACTTAATTAACCCAAGCATTAATTAGTAATTTCACTTCAACAGTATTTTAATACACTTATTATTTATATATGCTCAATTCAACTGTTTAATTTTTTACAATTAATATTCAATAAATTGATTGTCAAATATATATTAAATATCTATTTTTTTTTAATTTCTTTTGGTGGAGGATGTAATTAGTAAACAATTTATTTCAAGAATTAATTTAATTTTGTATAATGTGACGTTAGACCCCATTATCAGCCCAAACAACTGTTTAAAAAATAAAAATACTCTGTTATCTTCTATTTATAATTTTTTAAACCATTTTGGGTAAAACTAAGAATTTGCAGTGGTCATTTCAGAAAAATGAAATGAAGATTTTACAGAAGTATTCTTCCAAGGTCGAAATATAGACCGTCAAAATATATTTCATTGCGTATCGATAATTTGAGTAAATTTAAACGGATGTTAAGCAACTACTCCAGATTTATTGTTTATTTTGACTTTTATATCAAGTAATTACATCTACTATGTATAATCTTTGATCAACTCCTTACCATGATATTTACTTCGTGCTGTGCAAATAGTATAACCTCTTCTTTCTTTCCCATCTCATTCTATATTATTTCACAGAGGAAACAAATTTGACTGTTAATGTTTTAATTTTTTTTTATAGTTAAATATAAAGAAAAGTCGCATGAGCTTGATTCACTTAACATCCAACTTGAACAGTCTGCTGAATTTAAAAACAAAATAATGGAATCTCAAGCTGGATTGAAACGAGAATTAGAGAGAGCAAAACGGGAACGTCAAGAAGCTCTTGATGCAAAAGATGAACTGTCTGAAATGGCGGATACCTTAGAAATGGCTACATTGGATAAAGAAATGGCTGAAGAAAAGGTAAAACAGCTTCTACTCATTATTTTTTTTGGGTGATTTTAATGGAAAAAATTTATTGTTGAATTTTTGTCAGTCCCCTGTGTATTGGGAATCCTAGGTCCTGCAGAAAATTTATTGAAGTGGGGTCTTCTTTTTTCTTTAGATATACTGAATCCATTTCAGCCCTGAATCGTCTGGACATTCCAAATCTGCATTTGGATTTAATGTAGATGCCTTAAAAACAGTTACCTAACTCCTTGGCACTACTGACTGATGTGGTCTGCTGAATGAGTTTTTGCCAGGTGACCCTATATTGTGTCATCACTCTGTAATTGTGGGTGTTCAGCTGGTATTGAGCGTCCCGATGACAGCTTCCTCTCATTGAAATCTACCTCTTCCTCTTGTTCGTTAAATCCTTCCATTGAGTAACTTTTTTGCAATACCATTTTCCTGAATTTCTGGTAATGTGATCAGCTGAAAGAAGTCTTCCTAGCTTAATGTGTCTCATTACATCTATATTTCCATATATATCACAGATTTCCCTGTTCCTCCTCCTTCTCCAACTCTGACCCACTTAACTGGTCTGAATGTGCAGCAAAGGATCTTTACTCGAAGATGAGGATTTCCTAAAAAATTTTAAAGAATAAATCCTAATTAACCCTCCTTGTAACTTAATTTATAACCACTAGATTGATAAAATCTGCTTTAGTCTTAATAAAGGTAAAATGCACGTGGTAACCAAAATTTGACTGTTCATACTGAATTGATAGTTCCTAAAAAAAAAAAACTTGAACCACTTCAACCCACAGAGAATTTTGGTTTCTGTACTTTGTAAGGAAGTGCTATTTCCAGACCAGTAATTGTGGAAGGAGGTGTGGATACTTAACAGCCAAGTTTTTCCACCAGTTATAATGTTCCTGAGGCTGGGTGTGCTCCAGAAGGGTTTCCTGACTGCTGATATTGATACAGTCAGCAGTTCCCCTAAGAATCATTATATTGAATGAAAATTTGGCTTTATATATTCTGAATCAGCAACTATAAAAACCTAATAAGTAATCTTAAATTGTTTAATAATGTTAAAGCTATTCATTATTTCTATCAAAGAACAATTTAATGGAACTCTTTATTTTTTGTGCTTTCAGTAATTTTTTTTTTTATGTACAATAATGTTTTCTAGCTTTAATGATGAGAGTACCTTTAATAATTTTAGGCTGAATCTTTACAAAAAGAACTTGAACAAGCAATGGAAAGGATTGAAGAATTGGAGATGGAACTGGAAATAGTTAAAGCAGAGCTATCTGACAAAATGGAAGCAGCTGGTATTACAGTAGATGAGGATGAAGCCACTCCTTTCAAGATGAAGCAACTTCTTCAGCAAAATGAAAAACTTAAGGACACCCTTGTTAGGTTTGTATGAATTTTTATTGTTTATCCCATCCATCTTGTGGTTAATATGAGTTTTATTACTTGGCTCTCACAAAAAACAAACAATAAGCAGTGTGAATAATCTGCCATAGCAAATTAAACAGATATATATATAAACCCAGATAACTGTTGTTGACAAGATCCTTGTAGATGTATCAAAATTATTCTCCCATGCTGCAGAAGCAAGAATGTTTTCAAATAAATCTGTACACAAGAATATACCAATATTTATTTAATAAAGTCTAGTTGACTCATAAGTGCCTAAAGTTTTGGTTCATTTCAGGATTGAGAGTAATTAAAACTTTGATTATTTTCTTAATAAACAAGAAGTATCTAGTTTCATTTTTGTGGTATTTTTGACTACAGTCTTTATATATACCATCTACAGGTGACCAATCTGTTCTAACCATGGTGGGGGGGGGGATCAAGTCCCAGGCTGGATTCTAACTGATGTTGCCATCTGTGCTACGGACAGCCCATCCTTTTCTATCTATCTTTTGGGATATTGTATGAATTCTTTAACAATCCTATTAAAATGTTTTATTGGTTATGCTTTGGAAGTTTTGTCTTTCTCCCAAGGATTCTGATTTAAACATCCTCTTCCTGGATTTTCAGTGTCCCTACAAGGGTAGAGGAAGGCCTTGGATTATTTTTCCTAGGTTCTAATCTATATAACTATATACATTCTACCTCATTCTTTTATTCTTGAACTATTCTCCTTTAAGTTTTCTATGCTCTTCAGAACACCAAATCATCTTGTTTTTATTTTGGATTCAATCATTAACATCTTTTTATACGTTAGTCATTTGACTAACTAGTAAAGTTATTTTCAAAAGTGATATTTTGTGTTTCATTTTACTTTCAGGTTAAGAGATTTATCTGCTCATGAAAAACACGAAAAACAAAAACTTTTGAAAGATTTTGAAGAGAAACAGTCTGATTTTGATCAGCTTCTTAAATGTGATGAAAAACTCAAATCTAGAATAGCTGAAATGGAAGAGCAAATTGATGAACTCCATGCACAAGTGATTAGTTTATTATTTATACTATGAATAACATTCTATTGAATTTCCAATATTGTTTATCTTTTCTTGCTACAACTCATAGATGTTTTTATTGACAGGTTGATGCAGCGTTAGGTGCTGAAGAAATGGTTGAAACACTTGGTCAACAAAAGCTTTCATTAGAAGAAAAAGTAAAAGAATTAGAAGAAACTGTTGCAGAACTTGAAGAGCTTCAAGAAGTTAATGATCAACTTCAAGAAGGATTCAAAGAACAAGAACAAGATTTCAGACAAGAACTTGATCTTAAAAATTTACAGATCTGGGAGGTACATTAATATTTTTTAAGCTCTAAATGAATATTATTTTATTTTATGTATATTTTACTGAACAATGCCCTGTTATTGTTTTGCCTTGCTTCGTATTTTTATTTTTTATTCCCCTTTTTTCTAGTATATTTCAATTTGCAGGCCTTACCATGATTGATCCATGGCCTTCTGTATTGAGAACTTATGGCTGTAATTTGATCTTATGATATTTACATTGATAAATTAATGTAGATAATTACATAAAATGAAAATAAAATGTAAAAAGACGTAACCTAAGTAGCAATTGAAAATACCTCTAGAATAATATAATTGGTGTAAAAATGAATTGTAATTATAATCTGTCATCTTAAAAATCATCTAGTAATACTCCTTAATACTAGCTCTTAAAATATAACCTATAAAAACTTATATAATGAATAATAAACTATACTAAAATAAACAAATAAATCATCAAATGTACTGAGGGAAAACCGTCAGAATGATTATTATAATTTTGTTTTATTCGATAATATAGACTAATCTACCTCTACCTCTGCCTCTTCCACTTTATAGCATATTAGTTTATTTTAATACTTAGAACTGTTCAGTGCATCAAATGAATAGTTTTATACACAGCCTTCATTAAACTCTCATTTTTTCCTTACACCCTTCAGAAATTTTGATTTGAGATTGAGAAAATCCTGACACTTATTTTCTGTTGTCTTTGTTCCATTCTGTCCTCTGATTCTGATTTTTGATGTGCTGTTTTAAGTGCTTCAAAAAGGATCAATATTATCTTCTATATATGAGATAATAATTGGTATTTTACTATACATTGTTCTGTAGATCATAAAGAAAGCTTATGCAGTATATTGATTGTGTCGATTTCCTACAATTTTTATTGTACAATATCTTATATATGACATTAGTAGGCATTGTTATATTGTGCTCTTTGTTTAGTCGTTTATTATTTGAAAATAATTATGTAATTTTCTGTTTTGTTTTTTTATATTTTAGGGATTATCCTTCTTACTTAAAATTCTTTATATTACTAATTTTGTATCAATGAACTAACCTAACCCTGCTGACGTTTCAAACAGTCTGTCCATCTTTATGATCCAATTATAAATATAGTTACAAAGTTTTTGAAAAATAAACAAACTTTATTTTTTTTATATTTGATTTTTTTATTATAATGAGGTCTATAAAAAAATTATCATTTTAGACAATTATCAATCTTCCTCAAATCTGTAACAGTAAAATAGGATGTATGATATATACATATATGTTTTTTCTCTAATTTATTTTATAATTAATTTATTTCAATATTGAATTGTCAAGTAAAAATTGTAAAAAATTCTTAAAATGGTTACCAGGTTTTATACAGCTATATCTTGACTATTTATAAAAGAACCATCGTACCAAAGACTTTTTAAAAAAAAAACTGTTATACATTGTATCCAAAAACAAAGATTAATTTATTTTTTAATAAATTGTAAAGATAATGTTATGATTTTTAAAATTCTTTCATATTCTCTTGGTTATTTCATTCTTCATTAGTATTTATTCTTTGTTCCCTTTACACTGTCATAGTATCTTTATTTTTATTGCTACTGAAAGCCTACAAGTTAGATCCAGATAAAGTAAATAAAGTAATAGTAAGATTCCAGGCATAAATAAAACTTCTACATTTGAAGCATGTATTCTTGGTCCCAAACTTGACCGGATCCCCGATCAACTTTTCCTTGTAAATTAAGTTATTGTTCTCAATTTCATCTTATTATATCTATCATAATACTCATTATCAAATATTAAATTCTGGTGAGTTTGAACAAAATTATCAAGAACAACAAAGTAAATTTTCAAAAATATGTTTTAATTTTTTTTTTTTAAATTATTATGTTTTAGGCTCAAAGAAAGACTGAGCAATTGCTGGAAAGTCTGGCAGACAGAGAATTAACAATTGTGAAATTCAGAGAACTTGTTGGTCGTATTCAAGAAGAAAATCAAGATTTAAGACTACAGGTTGATAGCAGTTCTAAGGCTTCTCCAATGCCATCCGAAATTTATGATTTCAAAGTATGTATGATTTCGCAGTTAGATAATTTTATTTATTAAATATGAATCATTGTTGGTATGTGTAGTTTAAAAAAGTAAATATAGTTTTTTATTATTTTGCATTATTTATATTTATTGAATAATACCTTTATTTATTTTGTCTTAAATTAAGTAAATTTCTTAGTTTTGGGATTAATAACATGATTTATTTGAAACTATTTTATTTTTTTATGTTTACAGAAAATGTTTGCAGAAACTAAAGCACATGCTCGTGCAATTGACCTGGAGCTTAGGCATATGGAAGTACATCAGGCTCAACAGCATGTTCAGTACCTTGTTAATTTTATGCCAGATTTTTTCCTTACCAGAGGAGGTATATTTATCTCACTATATTGCTGACTAAATAAAATTATTTGAAACTTCTACATTTCTATCTCTTTCCTAGTTACTTTCTTTTGGATTTTAAATAAATGTGTTATTAGTTTTTTCTTATCCATTATAATATTTTCTCTAAAATTTGAATTCAAGTATAAAATCGTTAATGCTTTTTTTTCTTTTTTAAATTTGTTGATTATAGTGTATTTTTTAATATACTTATATTTAGTAATATTAAAAAATGAGAATCTATGAACATGTTATTTTTAATATGACAGTATTAATTTTGTGGTATTATTTTTATTTCTAGGAGACAATGATGCTGTGATGTTGGTTCTTTTGATGCCACGTCTTCTTGCAAAATGTCAAGTTTTGATTTCACAGTTAAGAGACAAATTCCCTGCTGCCAGCACTGTTGATAAAACAACTGTTGTAAAAGCTCAACAGTTTTCAGCCATGTCCAGGTTTTCTACGCATATTTATATTTTAATGGTAAGATTCTGAGCCTTATGATGAGTAATTACATATTATGAAAAGAGTTAATTATCAACTTCTTACTTCCGATGTTTTTGTTCAATAATAATCCTACAACCTCACTATTTTTTTTTAGACCCTGATACTTGATTTGTTGTGAACTTATGTAACATTCATACGGAATCTGTTCATTAATGTGATTCAGTGTTTTGCATGTTTTATTGAGCAGCTTTGCTTCTAACAGGATATAAAATTTAATTAAATATTAAATACTATTTATGAATTATCATTTGAAAAAATTTGAAATTTGGGATATTTCAAGTAGTCAAATAAATAATTTTTCGATTTATTTAATACAATTTAATGATGATGATAAATTGATAAATGAATTGGCCAGTCAAGCTTAATGATAAAAAATGACTGATTTCACTTTATTGAAAATTTTAATGCCCTGATCAATTAAAGTTATCACTTTAATTCCTAGACTATATTGAATAAATTAGTTAATCAAACCTCGTCTTGGTTTCAGTTATTTCTTAGAATTTAGTTAAACATGATACCAAAATTTAAGATATTGGTAATATCAGGGAATTTTTGAAAACACATGTTTTCCGCTGCATAAACAACTGGCTCGGTGTGGCAATTCATAAAAGAGGACGCCCTTTTTGTTGCAAGAGCAGCCAATAGAGGAGTATCCTCTGTGAAGCAGTCTCAATTCCAAGACTTCCAGGCCGGGATATTTAATTGTTATTACCAGGGAAGGGATGTTTGGTTGGGGAAGTTTTACTGTACTATAAATGTAATTAAGAAATGATGTTACCTTAGTAAAATGTAATATGGAGAAAGAAAAATTAAATAAAAACGTCATCATAATGAGCCTGTCAAAAATAGTGTGTATATATAGATGTTAACTGTTTTAGTGTATGCAGATTAAAAGTTTAAAAAAAAATATTCTCAAAATGTTGAACTATTTGCAAAACAAAAACTAATTTGTTTCATGTAATTTTACAAAATGGATTGGGCCATTTTAGATAACACACTTAATGTGTCTAACCTTTATAAAATTTATTGTCTCACTCTAATAAAATGTTTTAGCATTGATAGTGTTTTGTTTAAAAAAAAAAGTTCTTAATTTATATTTTTGTAAATTAAATTAAATTATACCTGTTACTAATGCTTTATTTTTATAGGGTGTTCTTCACCAATTTGTTCATGGATTAAATACTTGTAAGCCTGAAACATTACTCAAAGCTGGATCTTCTTATTTAGATATGGTTCAGCAGGAAAAAGCTTTGGATGCTTATATTGAACTTCTCAAGCAGGACAAAGTACGATGCTACCAACTATGTTAATGTTATTATAAGGATTGATTTTCTTAATTCCTTATTTTTCTTGTAGGTGGATGAAAATGTAAATACTGAAAGTTTGGAAAGAATAGTAACTTATTTCAGTACCCTCCATAATACACTAATCCTACAATCAGGCGATACTGGAATTCATCAAGGACAATTGCTTGCAGATACTGGGAAGGCAATTCTCTGTGCTATAGACAGCATTAACACTGATATAAACATTATATTGACACTTACTCAGGTATTTTTGTTTTAAATGTTTTCCTAACGTTCCTATTATATAGAATTTAATTTCAGAAATATAGAGAATAACATAAAATTAAAGAATCATAAAGTTGGAAGTGGACCATATTGTTGGGTGTTCTAATTGAAAGGTAATTTCCTGAAAGTTCTTATTAATTTTTGCTTTCTCAACTACCAAAGATATTTTTATTCATGTGGGAATTTTAAAAAAGTTTATATTCTCAGAATTAAAAATTTAATTAAAAAAAAGGATAAAAAATAAATTATCAAAAATAATTTAAGTTCAAAAATAAAAGGAGTTCACTTCTCTGTGCATGTGCCTTCTTCATGTTAAACCATCTTCCAGTGGACTGTAAATGTGTCAGGATTTTTCTTTCAAATGCTAGAAGATCCCTTTCATCGGATTTCAAGAAGGTCCAGGTTTCTGAACTGTATTTAAGAACTGGCCTGATCAGTGTCTTATACAGTCTTGTGTTTGTGGCCCTCAGTATTAACCTTCTTCCCAGATGCCAACGCTGTCTAAAATAGCACCTATTGGCTGATGCTATCTGCCTCCTTGTCTCATCTGCTTTTAAGTTGTATATCGGGGGAGCCTCCACAGCTAAAAAATCCAGGAAAAAAATTCTCCCTACTCAGTAGAAATGGTGAAGAAATTATACTCATCTAAGCACTTCACAGATTTTTTTTCATTACTATTAATACTACTATTTCTATTTATACCATATGAAATATTTATTACTATTAATATTATAATATTTTTACTTACTATATTATTATTATATTAATATAATATAATATTATTACTATTAATATCTTAATATTTATAATATATAATATTTTTCATTGCTATTAATATTATATATAATATTATTCATTGCTATCAAGTATTATGATAATATATTAATTACCACAAACCTTTGTGATGAACTTTTATTTAAATAGTTGAAAAAAAAAACAACACTTTCTAGTTGTTTTGTTTCTGTCTATTCTATTTAGAATAGATGTTTTGTTTTATATAAGAGTGCTAATTAAAAAAAAAAATAGCAGTACTTATTGAAAAAGCAACAACTTTAATTAATGTGTTGAAGTGCAATAAGTGCGAGTACTACATAAAACCTTGGTTTATGGTTGTTATTTTTTATTTTTAGAGTGAAGGGTTAGAAGTGCTGAAGAAGACTCCTAGCTGGTTTGAAGGACTCAGGTCACAGCTTAGGCAAGTTAGAAGACACTCTGATGTTGGGGATCTTCATTTGAGTCAAGGTTCAGATCTCAGCGGAGTATCACCCCATGTTGTGACCTTGGCTAGGGTCATTGCTGAAACTGCTACTGGTCTTGCTCTTACTACCAATGGTATTTTGTATTGATTTTTACATCAATAAATGTTTAAATTTCTTTTAGTAAATGTTCTACTAGTAAATGTGATGTTAGTTCTATTACAATGACATGATACAGAATTGTAAAGAATATAAGAATAACAACATTAGTATTACTCTAATAACATTCCTACATTAGAAGGACTCGATGTCATCTTCTTTTCAGGCACATTGAAGGATTGCCAGGAATGGAAGAGGAAGCAATATAGAAAATATTGGGTTTGGGTGGTTAGGGAGTTTATTATGGAAGGATTGATATTTGGTCCGGACTAGATCAGTTAGATATGGAATGTCCAGGCCTTTATGGATGATTTTGTTTATGACAAAGTAATGGGCATTGATGATTTTACCAAATGTTTTGGATTGTAAGGATTGGATACAAGATTAGAGCCCCAAAGGTCAACTCTGTATGTCCAGACAGGCCTTATTATAGTCATGTAGATCAGTCTTTTGTAATGGATTGGAAGTTTAGACCATTTGTCTAGTAAGTGCTGTAATAGTCGGAATCAATTTTCAGTTTCTTGTTTGAGGATCCCCAGTTAGTTGTTTGTCCAGATGTAGTCCAAGATAGCGGATCTGTTTGATAGGGATAAAAGGAATATTATTAAAGGACACTGTATGGCAGTCCCTAGGTTTATGACGAAGGATAAAGGCAATTTGATGAGATTTGTTGGGATATATTTTAATCCTCCGATGCAGCACCTTTTCAAAGTTTATGATATGGAATTGGTTAGGAAAATATGTTGAAAGGAGCACTGTGTTATATATATTGGTGAAGAATATCATGGTCTTTTGAGGAAGAAGTTTTAAGATAAGGAAAGTAATTAGGCCTGATCCAGGAGGTTTGTGGGGTGGTAATCTCTGAATGATGCCAGTTATTTCTGAAGATGGAAGAACCATTCTGTTTATGTCTAGATTTATAATTAGGGGAACTCAAATCAATTTATTCTCAATAAACAAATCTTTTACCTTGAAATATAGGTAATTATACACTTCTTAGTAGATAATGTGCTGTTCTGCAATCCACCTCAAAATGAGCTTTGAAATGTATATTTATGTTTGAATTTACTAGATGTATTATTTTATAAAGTTGTAAATGTCAATAAATAAATTTTTAAAAAAAGTTTGTAATTTGTTACAAATCAAAGTTGGATAGTTAGAAAGAAAACAATTATGTACATAGTATAAGTGGTGAGGAAGCTGTATTAGCCTTTGTATTTGCTGATTTTTTTTTAAACTTGAAAAATTTCATTCTTCAATGTGTTCATTGATAGAAAAATTATATATATTAAAATTTTACATTATTACATTAAAACTTATTAATTAAAAAAAAATTGTGAAAATATTTATTTTTTTAGATACTGACAGCTTGTTACCAACATCAAAGTTTCAAGAAGTTCTAAGGCAGAGTTTTGATAAACATGTAGATTCAGAAAAGTATAAGTCTGATACCAGCTATATAGAACAGTCAATGGAATCAATAGCTATTCACGTTTCAAACCTTGTGAAGGCGTTGCAAGACAATGAAGATAAATACCTTGCTCAGCAGAAGGAGAAGGTAATATTTAGTGAATAATAGATTTTAAATCGGTATCCATCCAGGCTTGTAAAAACACCTGTTGTTGGCTGTCTATGCCAGAAATTACCTATCCTGTATCTTCATAATCTAGATGGTTTCCTTTAACTGCTATTCATCCATTAATCTTCATCGCATTGATTGTATTGATTTTTTTTTTTTTTTTTTTATTGTTGTTGCCAGTTTTTCTGTATTAGACTGAATTTATACCTTGAGAGTCCAGCACATTGGTTTGTTTTGAGATTAACATCTATTCTTTTCATAATATTACACTGAAATTGGAATTTTAATTGAAGTATAAATTCAATTAAAAAAAAACATAAAACGAATTTAATTTTGTTTGTTTACAGGAGACTGTCGAAGCACCTTTGATGGTTCGTGCCAAGGCTGTGAAAGCCAAATTGAATGCAATGTCAGGAGTTGAAAAACGACTAGAGAGGAGTGCTGAAGACATGAGGGAGATGAGAATGGCGTTGCGAGCAAAGCAAGAGGAACTTGCTGAAATGTCTTTAAGAAAAGATATATCAGAAAAGAAATTGGCTAATATAACCAGGGATTATGAGTTAACAATTGAGACTTTAAAGGTATGTATAAAAAAATTGATTCGTGAAGTTATATAACCACTAGTTTTTCATCATAATTTCTTTCTTCATCAATGACAACAATTTCTTCTTTTTTTTTTTATATATATGAGGAAATTGCTATGTTTTGTTTTAACTGAATCTTAGCATTAGAGTTAAGAAGATGTGTAATGTGGTGATTCAATAGAAAATGGCAGTTCTTAATCCACATTGGCCTTTATTAATAATTATTTTCTACTCCTCTAAATAACATTTAGTTTAGAAGTAAAGAATGTTTCAATACTAGGCTCTTTTGAACTTTTACCATCATAATTTTTCCTTAAGAAAATGAATTACAGACAAGAATTCATGATAATCTGAGCACATAAGTAATACCTAAGGAAACGAGTCAATTCCCTCAATGTTGTGGGGGATTGACTTTGATGTATGGAATCTTTATCTTGCCGAAACATTCCTCAAATCTGCTTCACTAAAATTCCTATCAATTGGCCAAAATAGATTCTAACTTTTTATATTATAGCTTGAAATTGATTAGATAATCATTTAATAAATTTAAAGTTAATGCTCGGAGTTGAGCTTTGGGGCTCAACTAAACCATCAAATTCCTCCCAAATCCAATCCTTACAGTCTATAATCCTTAATGCTCCTTACTTTGTCACGAATCAAGTCATCCATCAGGACCTCAGTATCTCATATGTTGCCAATTTGGCCAGAACCAGATACCAATCCTTCCATGATAAACTTCACAACCACCCAAACCCACTTGTTTCTAACCTGGCTTCTCCTTCATTACCTAATAATCCTAGACATCTGAAAAGAAGATGGCCTCGAGATCTTCTTCTCTAGAAATGTTATTGGAGTTTTATCAATAGGTAAATTCTCCACACGTTTGTATCATGTCACTATGCCACCTACAGTAAATTTACTTGTATATATTTTATACAGTTGTAAATAACAACAGTTAATGCTTTTATAGTTTGAAAAAAACACTAAACCATTTATTTATTTAGTTCCATAGAAATAATCAATACTGTTGACTTTATTTAACAGAATGTTAAATAAAACATATATATATTCTTAATATAGATATAATATATCCTTAATAAGTTATGATTCTTACGTTTATAACTTTCTTTCAAAGCGTAAACTTGAAGAATCCCACCAGCAACTGAAAAGGAAAGAAAAAGAATTTGAAGAAACAATGGATCATCTTCAGAAAGATATTGATTCCTTAGAGATGGAAAAAGGTGAATTAAAAGACAAACTTAAAACATTACCAAAGAAAGCTATTATGGATATGAAGGCCTCTCCTATGAGTAAGATAATTTTTGTTTACTATTATTATTCGTTTTTTTTTTATTTACCAAAGTATCTTAAGGTAATCGAGGCTTGGCACATGAAAGTTTTTGTTACAGTCAATTTATAGAGAACATTTTAGACTATATTTCAAACATTGAACACCTTTTAAATAAACTGGTATTTAGTTTTAGTATGAGTGAACTGTATATTATAGAAAGTAAAGTAAAGAAACTTTGGAATAAAGCTTATATTGAATGATTCACAGAGGGTTTTATGGTACTGCCCAAAAAAATAAAATTTAGTTAGATGTGTTAATAAATAGCATTATAAAATGTGTTAATAAAAGTATTATAGAAGATAATGATGAAGATGAAGATGAGGTGATGTGTGAAAAGAAGTGAATCTTACTCAGGTGGGTTGATCATAAATAATTGAAGGGTACTAATAACAATAATAATAATCTTTATTTATTCTGGGATTGATTCCATTAGAATAATATATAGGCGTCACAATTAGGCTTTAGAGCCTTAGAGTAAAATACAAAATAAAACTCAAATTATCAAACGTCATAAAATATAATAAAAGAATAAATTTGAAAAGATAAAAATGAACAACAATAATTAACAGCATATATACAATAAGAATAGAACAAATAAAATAAAATTATATGTCATAAAACATAAGATGACTAACACTTCTGATAATATATGAATGAATAATGATTATGAGTATACTTACTGCTATTGAAAAGAGAAGTTGGCTAACCAATATACAATATCTATCTTCTCATAAAACTTAATTTTTAACAGAACGAGCTGCCTTAACATCTGAATAAGTTTAACATCTCTTAAGTAGAATATTGTTTGAGTTATGAAAGATTTAAAGTTATTTATTCATGAAGTCTTGTAGCAGGTCAGGAAATGTTTTTAATTTAAGTAGCACTTTAATCAGTGGCATTGTCTTGAAAAGAATTATTTTATTGTAATTTACTGTTATTTATTATTTATTTTTATCTTATTCTATTAGTATAAAGAATATGTTTTATGTTTTAGCATTGATCAGTAATGAAGGTGGGCTCAGCAATATGAAAGTTATTGAATCCCCTATTTTACTTAATGAAATTGATTTATTGAAATCAGAATTAAGACATGAAAAACGACTAAGAACAAAAGCTCAGTATAGGCACTATATGGATGTGCTTAAAAAACTTCCTCCGATTCATGTATGTCAGGATATAATTACTTATAATAATTCATAGATATATTTCATTACTAACATTTTACTTTATTATTGAAGGTTAAAAGTAAATCCAATGTTGAGAATGAAGATATCAAAAGGATTGAAGAGCTACAGAAAAAAGTATTACGGTTTCAGCAAGTGAGTATCTTTGTTATTTTTATGAATAAAAAGTGTCATAAGAACTACTAATTTTAAATTTTGACATTAATTATTGTTTCGTCTTGATGTAATTGTGTTTGTGCTGTTAATTTATTTTAAATAAGCTGTCTACATTTTGTTAGTGGTTTGCTATACATGGTAGCATTTGCATTAGCTAATATTCAAGGGTAACTGAATAAGTATTCATTTAATTAAAATCTAAAAAAAATATAGATTATCTCTTAAAAACATAGCCAATTTATTTTAGACCTTTGACAAACTTTAGTTCTTCTGGTAAAACTTTCATATTCTGAATTAAAGTTTTGTTACGAATTGAATGATGTAATGAATTAGTGAACTAAATGTAAAATATTATACAGTTCTTGATTATCTGCAGTTCTCTCTGTCCATAGTGACATCAATGAAACAATAATCTTCTATAAATATTAGGAAAGATGGTGAACTAACAAAGCCAAGCACTAGGGTTGATTGTCTCTAAGCAATAATGGAAAAAAAAAAAAAAATTATAAAAAAAGAAAGTAGAGTTTAACATATAAGCTACTTGATACTGCAATATTTGAATGGGTACATGGAATTTCAACTGAAAATATGCCTATGTCGGGTCATTTTAATGCTACAGGGACAAGGAAATTTTTTGAAGTCTTCAGTTTTCAAGGAGAGTTTGATGCTTCCTCAGGATAGCTTACTCGGTTTTAAGAAGTGGTATTCATGAAGTAAGACTACATGGGAAGAAGTTTAGCAGTGACCCAGAAGTTGAACAGATTTACAATGCTGATGAGTCTCGATTTAATTGTAAATATTTACTAACTCATTCACTTGCTTTTGAATTTGAATGGGTCACAACAGGACTGAAGTCTTATCAAAAAAGAAGAATCTTGAGTTGGATTGCCTCAAGTCAGCACAAGATTAAATTAGGTATTATTGGAGAAACTAAAAACTTTTGTTTAAAGGCACCAGAGTGGAAAATATACCTGTATATTATTTCCACCTAAACAGAACCTGTTGGATAAAATTATTTTCCAAAGTTAGATACTTAAATCATCAGATTTGAGAGTACCTCAGCTCCAAAAAGTTATTATTAAAGGCTATGTTGTTCATAAATACTGCTACATATAATCCTGCAGAAGTATTAAAATCAGCTCGTGGATAAATCATTGTAAAATAATTACTACGAAATATGTCTGATCTTATTCAGCCTGTGGATGAGAATGTGAGTTATTCAAGGTGTCTAGTAACCGGGAAAAGTCGGAAATTTTGAATTCTGGAAAAGTCAGGGAATCCAAAAAACCAACAGAAAACTGCCTTGATCAGAAAATTCAAATTACAAAGAATACAGAATTGTTTTATAATAATTATAACAAGGCTTTAAGAAAAAAAATTGTGCCTAGTACATATGACAGACTAGTTGTCTCACTATTTATTATTACATCAAGAAACGCGCAATGTATTAGGAAATATATCGCACGAGGACTTAGACCTCCAGGTTCTGTTGCCTATATAATAAATAAATAATTGGTTACATTAATACCAATTTTTCGATATCTTATGGTCGTTCATTGGTCTTAAGAATAAAATCAAAATGAGACAACTATTTTGAATAATAGTCATGCTCAGAAAAATACATTTGGATGTAAGTCAGAGAACTTAAGTAGATGGGGTATGATAAAATTGATAATAGTTCCATGTTATTATCATAATTCCGTCTTAGATAAACATTAATTCTTAAATTTCTTCCAGCTTTTGGCTATATCTGATGATATAGTTTTTGAATATTAGTTATGGCCAGAGTTATCAAATATGACCTGCATAATACTATAAGAATGTTATTTTTATTTATAAGAAGAGAAATACTCACTCCTATGTGTTACTATAACTATAACAATTTATCTTCCAAAGTGTTCTTTATGAAGCGTTCACTATAAGTAAGATGGGGTCCTTATGTATAGGTGATATTAGAATGATTTTTGGATCACAACATAATTATCAGCCATTTTGTTTCAAATTTTGAGAAAATTTGGAAAAATATAAAAAAGTAAGGGAATTCCTTCAAGTTAGTTGGCTAAACACCCTGCAATATTATACAGAAAGAAGATTTACTGGCCTAACTTGTCTAAAGAAAAAGATTGACAAGGGATACAATCTTGGTACTTTTCCGAATGATTTATGTTTTAAAATAATGAGCACAACTGCAATGAGTTGTTACTTGGATTATAAAAAACAGTTAACTTGACTTATATTGCTGTATAAATTCTGTTTAGCAGCAAAAATTTTATAAATAATATCTTATAAGTTTGGTTCTTCAATAAGGCCAGTATATTCATTTTTCAAATTTGTTTAGGATTTCATAAACAGCTTACCTACTGTGATTAATTTCTCAAAGATAAAACCTGGAGTAGATAAGAAGGATTACATGCAGAAGTACTTAATTGAAGAAGAAATAAAAGAAAAAAAAATGAGAGATAGTTTGAACAAACTACAGGTACATTTATATCTAATATATTACAGAAATATATTGTGTATTAATTTTTATCTTTAATTTATTAAAGTTTTGAACTCATTTTAATTTTTCATCATTGTTTTGATGGAGAAAAGTTTTTTGTAATAATTTTATTAAAAATGATAATCAAAATTTTAATTATATTATTGAATAGTTATATGATTTTCCAACTGCCAGGATTTGAAATTTTTTTTATCCACTTCCTGGTTGTACAGGTAGGGCTATCTATAGGCAACCAATCTATTCTAACAAGAATGGGGGGCAGGGAGGAAGACTAAGTCTTCATTTCGTGGGGCTGCCATGAAATAAAAGTCAACCTACCCTGGCTAGGTTCGAACCAGCGCAGTTACTACGAGGATGCTAAGTTTGACGCTTCAACTCTCTTATTATTTCCACATTTATTAGCTGTTTCATGGCCATTATCTGGCCGAGGAAAGCCCTTTTCTCACTTGTATGACCTTCTATGGTACTTGAGTCCACTAGAACACTCCATAGAGAGTACTTTTCGTATTCTTATGTAATAACAAAAAATTGTTCTCAATCTCATACCCCCAAGGATCTTTTATTAATATTAATACTTATTTACCTCAGGATCTCTTTTTAGAATTAGGATTGAACTGGGTGTATTCAGTACATTTAAAATATTTAGTGATTAATCTTTTATATCTTTGTCAGTCCCAACTTCACATTGAGTTTATTGCTTTCTGATTTTTTGTATTTGCTATTTTTGTTACTTCTTATTCTCGATAAATTATTGATAATTATTTTATTATGCCAAGTAATAATTATTAAATATGTTATAGAGGTATTGGTACCAGTGCTTACAAGACGTATTTCTAATCTTAAAATTTTGTTTGGTCTTTTTTTTTACCTGAAGATCATTCTGACTGATAATTTGCAATTTGATTCATTTGGATTTAGATTTTGAAAAACTTGATTTTCTAATTGGTCTGAAACATTAAAAAAATGGTAGTTAAGCTACCATAAACATTATTGAATTAAACATAAACATTATTGAATTAATCAATAAACATTATTGAATTAAAGATGATATGAATTAATAAGAAGGAAAAAATACATTATGAATATGTAAAGATTTTTTTTTTGTATAGATGGAAGTAACTAATGAAATAATAAGGCAAAGAAAAGGAGCTCATATTAAGACTGATCTTGCATTATTTGCTTCTCCAGAAATGGTTAAAGTAAGTTAAATCTTCATTCTTTTAACTTAATTTTTTTTTTTTTTAATAAGCTTATATCAGGCTCATCATTTTCTTTAATATATTTTTGATCCAGAATGTATATGTTATATAAGGTTCTGCTTAGGAACCACTTATAATAATGTATACTGTGACAGAAATCAAAAACAACAAAATAAACAATTTTTTTAAAAGTATATGAGCCAACATCTCAAATTTTGTAGGCCATAGATGAGAGGAGCAACAGTAAGCTGTGCTTCAAAAACTATAGTTAAATAGAAACATTGGTGTATGCAATAAAAAAAATATTTTTTTTTTTTTATATAATACTCTATAAGTGCTTAATAGAGGTGAAAATGTTAATAAAAATGCCTACCTTATGTTTTTATATTTATACACATCTATTTTTTAAATCAATACGGAACTTATGGCTTCAAAAAATCAGTTATTCTGGTTTGTATTTGAGCTTTAATTTTTTTATATGTAACTTACAAAACTATAGATAGTACTGAAAAACAAAGCATATTTATGCGGAAGAAATTCAAATGTTTGTAAACAAACATATTGCAACCTATCTAAACCTTAATATATTATAAGTTGTATGAATTATATAGGCTATTGAGCCACAGAGTCCTAGTTATAGAAATAAACATAGAATAGATCTAAGAAATCAAATCTCAATTATAAAGGTGTATAAAATCCTCAGTAACAGAAGCATTTCAATGCAAAAGGGTTGAAAACTCTTTGTTATTATCAGTAATAGAGGATTCTAGGGTCCAATTAACCATGCTACCCTGTGTTGATTTGTGAAAAGGTAACCCAAATTTCAAACACGAAATCAGATTGTATCAAATCATTAATTTTTTGATAAAATAAAAATTTCCTTGAAAGTAAGATTAATTTCTTATAAATAACAAATTAAAGTTTAATGCTCAGAACATTTAGCTGCTATACTCAAATTTAAACTAGTAGCCCATAGTGATTTTATCGGGCACAATTTGATTTTTGCAATAAAATATGATCACTTGGACAAAAATGTATTATATACTGAAACAAATTCTAATTATTGCTTAATAACCTTTAGTATTACCTTTGAACTGAGAAAAATTGGCACAGCAACTCTTTAACTATCACCCTGTGTACATCTGCTCTGACAAAGGATTACAACTTAGACTGAAACTTTTTCATACTATATTCATATTTTATAGTACGTTTTCTTCTCTGACCATGCCCCCAACTAACCTCTTCTTATTGGACATTGGATGTTATAATTAATATGTATGAAAATGTTACAGGCTGCCCAAGAAACAGATTTTGTTCCAATGTGTGAAATTGTCATGAAAACAGCAGATCCTGATCTGATGGGAAAGACCATATCTCTCAATGTAGATTTGTCGACATTAGAAGTAATTAAGAAAAAGCTATTTGCTCTGTCATAACAGAATATAATATAAAATGGTCCTTAAAAATGAACCTAATTAGAAGTTAAAACGCTTATTTATTTGTCAACTCAATTGTGCATATATTGGTATTTTATTGTGATTTTTTTGTTATAAGAAAGTTGTTTATATTAAAATAATTTAATTTTTAAAAATTCCTCCTAAAGTACCCCGTATAATATATAATCACTATTCTTCCAAAAGTGGTAATTAAGAAAATTAATAAAACTAATTATTTATTATTTCAATCTTTATTATGTATGAATAATTGATTAAAATATGTATTTTTTATATTAAATGTATAGTAATATAATAAAAAGTTTTGTCTATAAGTAAATCCCTAATTTTATTGAATATTTAAATGGTTGTTTATCTTCTAAGTTTACTGAGAAGATTTAGTAAAGTTTTAGTACAGTACCACTAATAGTTTCAGCTTTATAGGCACTTTATGATATAATGATCTATTAGTCACTGAGTAATAACTGTTTTTTAAAATATTATGAAATAAAAATTTTATGTAGAGAATTTAATCATCTTTCAAATGAGTGGCTATGATTTTCCTGGAAGTTTATAATTTTAGAGTTATTTCAAAAACAAGCAAAGTTGTTTTTATGTATAGAAACAATTTTTTTTAACCACTGAGGGTCAGATTTATTTGGAACCCAGCCTTATTGCACAAATATAACATAAAAAGAACCTCTATTAATAATTTCATAGACATAAGCATTATTGTTTTAGAAATACAATGATCATTAAATCATACAGAATAGTAGAGGTTATATTTCTGATCCCCATGACAAGGAAGGTTTCTTATTTCATATTGAATCTTTAAATTACAAAATGACCATGAGTAACCTAGCTCAGAAATTAAAAGTTATATGAAACTGTAATCACTTATTTAAGGTAAGTATATGTCTGAACTGAGACAGCAACTTTTTCATTAAAATCGGCTAACTCAATATAATAAATATAAAGGACCACTTTATATTTTCGATTGTGCGCTTTTTTTACCATTTTTTCAAAACGATTTTGATTAAACTTGTTATATCAAGTTACAATCAAATGCTATTAAATATCATCAATAATAGAATTTGATAAATAGGTCTAATAAATATATAACTAGTTCTTAACC
The DNA here is from genome assembly GCF_000696795.3 of Halyomorpha halys. Lineage (NCBI taxonomy): Eukaryota > Metazoa > Arthropoda > Insecta > Hemiptera > Pentatomidae > Halyomorpha > Halyomorpha halys. Next base: position 612,795 of record NW_027106983.1, read on the forward strand.
ACATTAAAATAGTCTGATAGGACTTAAATATTTTTAAAATTTACTTTTAAAAGGACCTATCATTTTATTTAGTAACATGATTAATCTCTTGTTAGCAACAATTAAAAATGGATAAATATAAATTATGAAAGAATTTAATAATTCACTGAAGAGGAAAATAAATGTTTTGGGGTTTACATTATAGTTAGTTATGACTGCTAGTGGATCCAGCTGAAGGCATCCCCTTCTGTGGAAAGGATCTTGATGAATAATGGATGAAAACATCAAAACATTTTGACTATTGTCATAACAACCATGAAAACACAAAAACATAGTAATAGTGTTTTTTTTTACTAACCTATGAATGAAAATATATCAAGATGAAGTATTGCCATCTTGAATTATAAAGAAGATGCCATTTTGGACCAGGTGAGGATTCTTCAAATTATAGTGATAAGTCAATGTTTGGTGTTGTACTTACTGCACCGGATTTTCATAGTTTCTTATCGATCATTTGCATTAAGTAAGTAATCAGCCATTTGGCTTTCTAAGATGCATAATAGGACTGGATCATAGCTGTGGGTGGGGTTTCCAAATAATCTCAACCTTGTAATGGTGCTCAGTGATCACCTACGTTACATGCAGCTACACATTGCCATGTGTATATGTTATAATACAATTTGTAGCTCAGTACAGAATAAAAACTAAAGCCCTTCTACACTCTTCTCTTTTTTCTCCTCAACATTCATATTAGAATCTATAACACTGTTATCGACCTTTGGGATCACCTGTAATCATCACCTATTTGGCTTAAGAAATCATAGTTCTATAAGGCCTATTGTGCGTGCGCCACCCACATTACAACGTTGTATCAAACAATACAGTAAGACAACAATCATGGTAAGGCAGAATAGCAGCATTATTGAAAAACTAATAAGTTACAATAGTTAAAATATTTAGACTGAAATATGTTTAGTAAGGGCTTAAGGATTCAATCAAAAAACAGGTTTATATAAATTTTTTATTTCTTAAATTACATTTTCATTTTGATGATAACATTAACATTTGAAAGGTTAATTATTGTCATACCACGCTTTTTAAAAATACTAACTTTATTATTATTATAAATAAGTGTTTCAATTATTGCTTTTGAGAATTTGTACAAGAAACAAGAGATGGTAACTTGAGAAATAATAACTATCCTATTGTAGAGGTGACGACATACATGCAACCAGTTTCATAATTAAATAGTTCATAGTTCCTTAAATAGTTTTGATTTGTACTCTGCTTAAGTGATGCATAATCTTCTACTAATATGATAACAAGAAAATTTTTTGGAGGTAAAGAACGCGAAGTGGACAAGTAACATTTTACCTCGGGATACCTGTTGGAACTCATTGAATATCAACTACCAGTGTTTACCTTATTATTTTTAAACATATTAAAAACTTTTTATTCATAAATTCTCAAGTGTAACAAAGGTTAAAAGAAAAAAAATTATTTTGCTGTATTGTAATTTCAGAAATAACACCCTCTACTTTCGACTTACAGATATGAATAGTATTTGTTTATTCTAATAACTAAGGGAATTTTTCATTCCTGACCGGCTTTATCATTTTTATTAGATTAGTTACCTTACCTACGATTAGAAGGGTTTTAGATATTTGATTGAAATTTAAACAACCAATTAGATGATTGAAATTCAGTCAATCATAAAATAAAAATAAAAAAATATATAAAATGGTAAAGTGAAAGTTATTTTTTATACTTAGGCTAGCAAGTTAGGGCTACACAATATTGAGGAGGGAATCAAACAAATAATCAACAACTAATTAAGGGTTGCAATTTGATGATAACAGACGGCTTTCTAAGATATGCGTAAAGCCAATACATTTGGAGGGATCCATTGAATGCCACACTAAAACCAAAGTATAAGGAAATTTATACTTTTTTTTTCATTAAGCTCCCTTAGTGGGCAGGATGGCCCTTAAAGAATGGATAAGATTCCCCAAAAGGAAATTTATAGCAACATACATGTTGGAGGTTCTTTGAGCATTGCTGCTGGTTCAAAAAGGTAATGTCACTATGTTGAAGTCACCAGTGTTCAAAAACGGATGAGGTCATGCTCTATTAGTGATAGCACCAGATTTTTTTCTCTCCTTGTAAATAACATTATGAATAATCTAAATATTTAATCTCATTTCAACAATAATCTCTCCCGAAGTAATTATTACAGATATAAATTTCCATAAACCATTTAAAAATAAAATGAAATTTACTGATAAAATTTATAGATAAATGATTTGAAAACATAAGGTATATTTCAACAACCAGCTATGACTGTTCAGAACTGCAACAAGCATCCTTAGTACGAGTTTTTCTATCTCTAAACCTGTACTGCGCTTGCTTCATACAGTTTCAGATAGTCAGAAGTGTTTGTTGAAACAGACCTATAATAAATATACAGTCTTTAAAAAGGTTAAGTTTTCTAAAAGTGAAACAATCAGTTTAACACATTGATTACAGTTTCAAATAAAACTATGCTTCAGAATGATACATAACTTCCAATTATATCATCATTTGAAACCATGGAATAATTTAAATACAAGAAAACCTGAATAAGCTGAATTTCTAAGTTGTTTCTCCTTTTTACCATGATATAAAAACATTAGTGTTGAAAGTAAAGCTGCTATACGTTACAAAGAACTTGTTGCATTTCAATAATATGGTTTAAAGGCCTTTATTATAGAATACAATTCCATCCTTCCCAACCTTTTCCTGTAATAAAAAAGAAAAAGATTAAAAAGTTTTAATTCCTTGATGGCAAAACACAACAAAAACTACAATCCATACACAGGGTCTATCACCAATCTTCATAACCACTGAATGAATAGATTGACATAGATAGTAAGACTAGTGTTGAATAGTTAAAAATATAATTGTAAAAATGTTTAAATAATACAGATTTCCAATAATTCAGAAATTAAGGTACAGAGTAAGGTCTCAAAGGTGACAAATCACACTACAAATTTCAACTTGTAGATTCAATTCGACTCTTAATAGGTCTGAAAAAATTGAAAGGTATAGTGAAAAAAGTACTAATTTTCTATACCTTATATATCTATTCATTAGATATACATACAATATGTATATATTGTAATATCCTCTTTTTGTGTAAATAGTATATTTTAATGTATAAACGGTTTTTAATATGTTTATATTTTATTTGTCATTTCAATATTGTTCATTCACCTTGTTAAACCAAAAAGAAAGCTAACCAATTTTGTTCAGTCAAATATGGAGTTGAAAGATCATTATTCAAAACAAAGAAGATAGCAGGGCGTACCTTGCCAAAGTTCGTTGAATTGCGGCCATGCTGAGCAGATTCAGCTATTTTAAAAACTTTATTTAACTTCCCATCATAAATGTAGATACAGTAAATTTAAGAAAAAAATAAGTCAAGAAAAAGTGGTAAAGAATAATACTCAGAAAGGAAATCATTTGCAAAAACCCAAAACTGTTGTGTTACAATCAATGTTTACATGGAACATCGAGACAGGTTTTTATTTTTTGGAGAGAGCATTCATTGCTAAGGCATGGCCAGAGAATGATGTTTCCTGGATGAGGAGGTCCTTATCATCTTTTGTCTAGCTCAAGGGTGGACATCTTGAAAAGGAAGACATCGAGAAGTCGCCCAAGAAGAATAAGGGACTCTTGGTTTAAATTGCCATGTGAGAGGATGTCGGTCACCTATAAGCAGAGGTGACTGGAAGCCATTGTTGACCGTTAGAGCATTTTGGGAAAGAAGACAAAACTATTGTTGACATATATATATATATATAAAATTATATCTATTTTAATCTAAACTTTATTATGAAGTTTAGTGCCATAGCTATAGAGGCCTTTGCAGTGTAGATTTTAAATTTTTTTAACTGATTTTCCAACAGATATTACAGCTGGAAAATTAGCATTTTTTCACTATAATTTTCAATTTTTTAGAACTACTAAGAGTTGAACTTTTAATGGATTTTGTGACCTTTGAGCTCTTTATGCTGTAGATTTTCCAAATTTTTAACTGGTCTCTCAACAGAAATATCACAGCTGGAAATTTGTGATTTTTCACTACTCAGGGATGCCACAACTATGGGTGTTAATGACCTCTCGGTTTTACGCCCAAAAGCCTCAATGAACAACAATAACAACTATGGCATAGGGAGTCAATATCATTTCCAAACCTATAAAGTTCAGCTTGAAAGCCCTTAAGCCAAATGAGAAATTTAGAGATTTAGCAATCCTAAACGACCTGTTTTGCTTCTGACTGTGACTGAACAGTGGAGAAATACTTTCTTAAGGTTGTTCTTTTCGGAGTTATCATCCACACTTAGTTTCTTCTGATGTATTCTCTATAATGTTCTTCTATTTCCTGGGATCTTTGTCAATTTTCACCTAAAAAGTCACTAGCAAATCTGCTAAGCTTCCTCTTTTAACCCTCCGCTTCAGTGAATCTCTTGTGAAGGGTCCGGTACACCCTTGTTATCCACGGCAAAGCCTTTCACTGGATCATCGCCAGCCTGCACCTTAAGTGTTACGAGGGATTCTGGCACAAAGTGGGAGACTTGTATAACAGAACATCCAAAAGCATACCTTTATACCAGGTCATTCAAAAAGTCCTGTCGTTTTTTTGGGGGAAATTATAAATAAATAAATAAATAAATAAATAAATACGCAGGCACTCCTAAAGCATATTTGGGATGA
>NW_027106983.1:618694-620223 GCF_000696795.3 Halyomorpha halys
AAACGAAAAACGACAGGACTTTTTGAATGCCCTGGTATTATGTCAACTTAGCTGGGTAAAGGAGGCCCCAAAGGGGCCTCTCACTCAACTATGAGGAATGTTTAAGGCAAGAGCCAACCTAATTTCTTGGTAGTCCCAAATCTTTTCCGAACCTTTTTCTAAGGTAGGTGTAACCTCACTTGCAAATATTTATATTTCATCACTGCAGAAATATATAAGGTCCCTATCAGTCTATTCAACTTCCCTCTCATGAGAATTGCCTAAGTTTTTTTTGCTGCCATTCTCAACTTATTTTGGTCACACCCTCCTTCTAGGCAGGCACACTGTTCTGCTTCTTTTATTTTGGATTTGGTGTTGGAGGACACCTCTTCAGTCAGATTGTTGATCACTTGTTTAAAACTGACAGTAGGCTAATAGGAAATACGCGTACCAAGTTTGATCTAAATCAGTTGCCTTGTTCTAAAGTGTTCATAAACCTCTAGTAGTGCTCCACCATGAATGTCACTTGATTCATGAATAAGGAACCATCAATAGGCCTTTAAGAATATCAGAACAGAATCAAATAAAATTTAAGTTTTAATGCATTTATTTCTTTAGCTGCCTCCTCTATTATTTAAATAAATGTAATTTTTAAGTTCCCCAAGTCAAGGATTGTTTTTATATCAATAAAGAAATGAGGAGCTTTTTTTTTTTTTTTTTATATATACTGTTTTGAGCTAAGGAAAATAAAGTAAAATATTCTTTCTGAACTGTATGCATATTGTCAGGTACCAGTCGAACTGAATGACTTGCTTCTAGGCTAATCTCACTAAATGTTTCCTAACTGTGATAATGAAGCATAGAAATCTTTCCTTGACCGCAAATAATGAAGTATTACCTGGATATGGGGCTCAAGATGACTTGCTTTCACTGGAACTCTCTGAATGAATAAAGCACAGGCAAGAGGAGTTGCAAAGGTAAGAATCAAACCACAAAGCCCAGTTGCAACGACTGGTTCTGCCCACGGCTTCGTCAATAAACACCTCTTGCTCATTTCTTGAAGGATAATCGGAGTCAGCACTAAAAAAAAATGTTAACTATCAAAAAGAAGAAATAGGCAGAATGATTTAGTTAAAACAAATTAAATTGCTCCAAATTTAAGTCTCAAAACACCCTCTATTTCTTTAAAAGTCCAATGTCTCGGCCAATTAGGCCATCTTCAAGGGCAATCTATGAAATAACAGCTTTTATTATACATTCATTTTTAACAATTTCAACAAACAACATTATTATTAATAAAATAGCATACATTAAATACAAATTTACAAGCACATCAATAATTTAAAAACTTTTTGCAAGCTGAAATTGATGACCTGGGATCATGCAAAATTTTCAATTCAAATTTTCAATGGAAATGCATGTTTTACGGTCTCCTCGGCCAGTAAATAACCGAGTCTTGTAAAATGGTCTATGTGTGTGTGTTCTAGGCCTATATAAAAAATGAAATGTCTTATGAAACTGAAATTAAATATTTAAGATGGTTATATTTA
>NW_027106983.1:621013-630453 GCF_000696795.3 Halyomorpha halys
ATGTAACTGGGATATGACTACAAATTTTTTATTTAAATCCACCTTTTTCCAAACGAAAGTCCCACTTTATAGATCTGATTTTTTCACATATTTTTGATTTTCTCAAAGACAACTCAAACAATTTTGGTTATACTCAACATGTCATTGTATAATGAAATAGTATTTAAGATCAGCTAGGTCTTATCCACAGTTTGAGAAATCTAAAATTACAAATTTTTAAAAAATCTTTCTTTCAAGTACCTTTAATTTTGTTTCTTTGAAAAAATAAACAGTTGTCATCGTTAGCAATAATAATCAATGGATAAATACAAAATATCAAAGAATCTTATGGGTAAAAAAGAGAGAAAAGTGAAAGGTGTGTGATGTGTGCACTGCACAAAATTTTTGTACAGAATAGTACAAATTTGGTTTTCATTTTTTTTTTTCTAAATGTGAAAATTATTGCATTGATTTTTCTTTCCTGCCTCAAAATAATAATAATAAAAAAACAACAGTCTTTAATTAATTTATTTAAACATTTTAGGAATACTATATCCCCTTCCTATGCATCTAATTAGTCCTAGTATTGTAGAGTGATTAAAAAAATATTTAAACATAATATATATATATTAACAATATCAAATGATATGTCAGCAATATCAGATGACATGTCAGCTGATTGGGATCAGATTGCCAAAAACACTGGAGAAATTGAGTGTTGAGGAATGTAAATGCCAATTAGTTACTCTGGGTGGGTCCTGCAGCGTAGAAGGGGAGATAGAAATGAAATTAGGTAAATGAGGTGGGAAGGGCAAGAATTTGATATTCCATGTGGTGGGAACAATTCCAAGAGATTACCAAATGATCATAGGTTGTGATTTACTAGATGAAGTGGGGGCACGAGTGAGTAATAACAGGGATGATGGAAAATTAGAATCAGGGGAAGAAAGTATAAGTGCCACAGAGTGGTAGAGGACTCAAGGGTGGGAGTAGGGGCAGTGGCCCAGGCGGAAAGTTGGAAAGACTCCATCATGAACAAGTATGATGTTATTTTTTTTAATCAAGGGGAGGTGCTGGGAGTGACAGGAAGGATGGTTCACAAAATTCCGCTTAAGCAGGACAGGGTGACATATGTAAAGGAGTGATTATATACGCAGGCACTCCTAAAGCATATTTGGGATGAGATACTTAACCTCAGGAAGCAAGGGATAAGTGTGGAACGCACATCACCTTATAACATTCTGTTGTGGGCTATGTGAAAGATCCAATCCCTACATTTGAGGATATTCTGGATAGATTAGGTGGAGAAGAAATTTTTAGCACACTAGACCTCAAGACGAGCAATCACCGTATTAGAATGCATCCAGATGACTAATCCAAAATGGGATTCACCTTCAAAAGAGGCCAATATGAGTTCACGAGGATGCCCTTTGGTCTAAACAATGCACAGATTACATTTCAGAGACTCATGGACGAGTTCCTGAAGAGGTTGGATAAGTCCGTATACCAAGTCTATTTAGGCAATCTCTTGGTTTTTATCAAATCAGAAGCTGACCATGTAGAGCATCTCTAAAGTGTATTTTGAAGGATGAGAGAATTCGGACTAAAACTATCCCAGGGGAAGTCGACACTGGGACAAGAGCAAATCAACTTTTTGGGACACACCATCTCCAAAGAGGGAGTAATACCAGATAGTCAGAAAGAAGCGGCCTTAAAACGTCAAGAGATGCCAACCGATATCAAAGGGATCTGCAGGCTGTTAGGCGCACTGAATTATTATCGCAGGTTTGTCCCTGATATGGCAAAGTACCTGGTACCCCTCAATAACTTGCTCAAGATGTGCACATATCATGATGTTGAGCATAACGTTCGGAAGTGTATAGACCAGTTACAGAGGAAGCCAATGCTGGCTTTTCCAGACTTCCATAGAGAATTTACACAAACGCTAGTGAGTACACTCTAGGCGCAGAATTATCATAAAAAGGAGAGCGACTCATAGATATGCCAGTAGGTGACTTATAGAAGCGGTAGCACGGTACAGTGCTACTTGGGATAGTTTTGGCGGTGAAACCTTTTTGGCCATGTGTGTTCAGGAGACGATTTAGGGTTCATACAGACCATAGACCACTGCAATCGGTGGGTAAACTATAGGAATCATCCATGAGAATTACACAATGAAAGGAATTGCTTAGTCAATATAACATGGAAATCGCCTACAAGCCGGGCAAAGAAAATGTAGACTGGCTGTCATGTGCAATAATAACGATCAACACAGTTGAAGAAGAACAGGGAGATTTGTCTGGAGTCATGAGGCAATTCCTGAAGGAGGTGACTCCAATAGAAGAAGAACAAACAGAAGATACATCTACAGACGATAGCTTGCACAACAAAAGACCAACAGAAATAGAAGTACTGGGGAAGAGTGTAAATGATAAGAGGTACCAAATTGTTTGGAAAACGAGAATGTTGGATCCACTGAAAGTACAGCAAATACCATAGCGACGATCTGGTTGCAACTGAGCATTCAGGATGATGAGATATGCAGAGCGCTGAAAGACACATCTAAACCTGGGAAGAACCACCATTTATAAGTTGGAAATGTCCAGAACAAGATTAAAAAATTATGGTGGAGGGAACAAATTGGAGTGGGTTGTTTGTTTATCCAGTGTACAATGATGGTGTAGACAATCCGAGATGCAGCGCATCAACAAAAGGAGGAGAAGCATGCGTATCATCAAGGCAAAAACCACCAGCGACTCAACGAAATGTTGCACATGTTACACCACATATACTTGTGGTATACTGACAGAAATATAACTTGATCGGAAGAAAAAAAAATAAAATAAAAAAAAATTAAAAATAAATAAATAAAATAATCAAATCAAAAAATAAATAAAATTTAACGAATATTAGCAAAATTAAATAAAATATAAATGGCGTTGATAACCAATGAAGTTTGGTGCCACTAAACAACCAAACAAACAAACTGCAATGTGTGCCTAAGTACTAAGTACGATACGATGCAAGACGGGATCCCTACCACAGAAACTCCTCTCAGTGATCTTCAAGTAGACTCCTTCACATGGAAAGGTTATAGATGAATCACGGTCATAGACGTCTTTACTAAATTGGCCTAGGCACATGCGGTGCAAGACAGATGGCAGAAGTAGTGTTACGAGCACTGTTGAATTGGTTCCAGTTTTATGCAGTGCCCGACAGGCTTTTGTCCGACAGCAGCAGAGAATCAGGAAGGAAATACAAGTCCTGGAGATAGTATGGCGCCTCAACATCCCCAGGACATCTCAAGAGTCAGGGAGTACACTCAGTGATTACTTGCAGCCCGCCCCTTTTGAAATCTTTGTTGGTCTGCAGGGACATCATTGGGATTACCAAGGTTCAGCAATTTGAGATGGTGAAATCATCAGCAATAGTTTGGCGTGAATAAGTTATGGAATAGTGTAATGGACAAAATTGAGAAAGAAATATGTAAAAGAGTGGGGTGGCTCAAGACCTGATGGGAGAAGTTAAAATAAGTAGTATATAGATGATATAGATATAGATGGTAGTATATCACAAACTGGGTTCTAATACAGGGAAAGAGCTACAGCGGTATGAGGGCCCGTTTACAGTGATAGTAATTGGAGAGAACAATATTGTTACCATTAAGAGCTTAAAGGAACCGAAAAAGAAACATACGGTTCATATTGAACAATTGAAGCTTCCAATGACAGCAGTATCATGAGGGTCCGGAATTTCATTACCTCACCATTGGAAGATATTTGTGTGCAAGTTTTTCTTTTTCAAACCAGCATATAAACGTAATATGAGGCATTCTGGTGAAATAGTAAAGTTTTTTTTTGGTCTAATGTGTCTTGTTTATTTCACCACTAAGGTACTGTTTTGACTGTCAATAAGTCTTTTTTTTTATGTTATATATGTATTGTATTATGTTTTATTTCTGTATATAAGTTTTATTTTCTCTTATATTATTTTCAAGAGAAATGTTAGTTCTATTTAATTAATATTATTGTATTTTTCAATTGCATTTCTATATATCTTTTCTTTTTTGTGTATAAATGAGTTTAAGAGGAATGTTTGTAAACTGGCAGGGGGAAGGAGAGTTACAGTCAGCTGTTACTATGATATTAGTTGACAGGCCATATTTTTTTTTTTTTATATCCCCTTCCCTTGCCATTTCTGGCATACGGAGTGCGGGAGCAGTGTGGTAGTGTGCTGGGGATTGTGCATCTACCCCAGGCCATATCAGCTGACGGGATCAGCTGATTGAATGAAGATGTCTGTATAAACAGACAGAATCTGCCAATCTCCAAATATTTCTAGTCGAATTCTCAAAGAAAGGACCCATCAAACCTCAATTAAGTATCTCACTGTATACCTTAAAGTACCAACAGTAGAAAAAGGTAGTATCTAATCTGAGTTATGTAACTATTATGTAATGTAATTTAATGATTTATATTCTGTTTTAGAGGGATCAGAAAAAAAAGAATTGTGTCCCAACACAATTAGACTAACACACAACACCACCTCTTATCCAAAATATCCACTTTCCTTAGTACCCTCTTCAAGTGCATTTTTAATGCAGTAAAAGAGCTTACCCTCAATCCATTTGTTTCCTATCAATGACCTCAATGGGCCCTACATGGGGCTTAGAAAAAAAAACATACCTTGAGTATTTTTTCTTTCTCTCTCTCTCTCTCTCTCTATCTCCTTTTTTTTTTTTATGAAGAGATCCTTCACTTATTTATTGAATTTCTCAGGATTAAAAAGCCTTTCTTTGGACAGAATGGCTGAATCTAATTTCTACAGTTTTAAGAAAAGTACATTTAATAATATATTTCAAAACAGAAAATGTGGCAAATATGTAAGTTTATTAAAATTCACATTTTGCTCTTTAATATTTATTAAATTATTATAGGATTGATATTGAATACATAGACTGATTTTATGAAGTTAGTCATTTTTGAAAGGCACAAATAATAATGTACTGATCAGATTGACTTTTAATAAATTAATATAGCTTTTTGAATAAAATGTATAATATAGTTTAAACTTATTTAAGTTTATTAAATTTATATATATAGCACACTTTCAATACAATAAAATCAAAATGAAATAAATCTTACTCAAAGATGGTATAGCCATAATAATTCTACTAAAAACAACTTGAGCCGTTGCTGATCTGGCAGCTATTTTAGATGTTCCAATATCTTTATCCTTTTCATTAAATATTCGTATTCCTTCCCTTAATTCTCTGTAACAAAGAAAAAAATATATAAAATAGTCAGTCGTCTTGATTATTAGAATATAAATTATTAACTTGATAATATGAACAATAACCAACAAACCTTCAGAACTGTGTTGATAGTTTGTTGTAAAAAGCATAAATATATATATACATATATATATATATATATATATATATATATATATATATTTTCTCTCCCTCAGCTGGCCATTTCTAACATTGATCGTCATGAATTGGAGGTCCTACTGGCCACCAATCTATTCCAGCCAGATAGGCAAGGTCAATTCATTCTGTGTGTTCAAATCAAAATAAGTCTTTTTCTTTTCTATTTTTTCTCTATAGTACCTTTTCCATTCCAGAAGAAAAATAAGAAGTTTAATCACTAGTGGCTAATGTTCCCAATTGAGAATTACAGAAAATTTTCAGTCACTAAAACAGGCAATCATTATACTTAGTCTATCATTAATAAGCTAGTGAATTTTTCCCAGCTGAGCTAACAAGCATTTAAATAATTTAAATATAATTATTAAACTGTAACTTACTGATTCCTCATGATAGGTATGTTGATACAGTTAGCAGCAGCAACAGCAAAAAAAGGAACATACCTCCTGATTATTGGATGTGCTCGCTTTAAAACACAGAAACATAACTGATAAAATAATAACAAAACTAATAAACTATTAAATAGAATGAGGGAGAATAATACATAATGTTCATTATTATTCCATTACTAGGAGTCTACTACATTAAAAGTTTAATATTTTTTTGAAATAGTTAAAAATATTACCTGCAACCTTTTCTTTAGATACAATGCAGTCACTATAGCACCGGTTGTAGCACATACATAAGCCACACCTATTTGACTGATAAAAAAAAAAGAACAAGTTTAAATTTTGAGCTATGATAGTAAAACAAGGAATGATAATAAAAAATATATGTACTGACGTAACAGTCATTGTTGCATCACTGCGGTTTGTGTAATTGACAATTGCATTAAATGACTGGTTAATCCATTGCCAGAATACAACTGCAGAAGTTGACCTAAAAAGATAAATTTAGGTTTCAAAATAAAAGTTTGATAAATAGTAATAAATATGTTTATAAAACCTTTTATGAAATGCAAAGTGAATATAAAACATTTAACAATTAGATTTTCAATGTTTTTTTAAATCTTTCAAAATCCTCATGATTAAGTTTTGGAAATTAATGAATCTATTAGGAAAGAAAAAGATGTCTGTATTAAGAATGAACTTTCAAGTTGAAATTTTCTCAATTGGAAACCTGTCACAGTTTTTACTACTGTTCTCTAAATGGTTTATAATTGGTGATACAATTGTTTTTTTTTATAAGTAAATGAAAAGAAAAGAATCCAAGAACTCATTGAACATTATTCAATATCAGTTTTATAGAATAAATAAAAAAAAAATCTTTACTAACTGATGATATGTAATCATTCCACCATTGATTGCCATATTTCCAGGAACTTGACAGGACATTCTTCCAACCAAAGCTTGTTTTTCACCAGTAATAGGATGGAATGCTGAATCATAAAGATGTTTGGCCTTCCATAGTTCATCTTCTGTAATATCTAATTTTTCTTTATTCCTAAAGTTATCACAAAATCAGCATAATATTATTGAAAGGTTTAATATTTCAATAAATATCACAAACTAACTAGAAAAATTATGAAGGAAATGTGGTTGGTGGTAGGAAAAATCAAATAATTCAAATTTTCCATGAGACAAATTTAAAATTTTCAAAAAATCATTCTAGTTCATATTTTTAAAGCAAATTAATTGAAAAATAATGCAAAGATAATTCATCAAATGTCTCCAAAAGAATAACAATGATTATTGTGATTTTAAACTACTTTCTTAAAAAATTAGATTTATCAGTTGTTTTTTTTTATCACCAGCCATACTAAATTTAATTAATCATATTTATTTTACTTAATTGAAAGTCCAATTTTTGGCCTTTGTGATGGCCTATGATGACGTCATGGGAGGCTATCTTAAGGCAGCAAATAAGGCTTTTCTTGCATTGGAAGACACAATCAGAAAACTTGTTTTAAAAGTTAAAAACTGATACAAGGTATTTCTGTTTGTAAAGTTGCAGAAATAGGTCAAGGAGAGGAAAGGAAAGGTAGTCCAGTCAAATGAGTAGGTCTGTTCAAACAACCACTTCTGACTATCCAGAACTGTACAGAACATGCGCAGTATAGGATTTGGGAGGGAAAAACAGGTACTACGCATGCTCCATACAGTTAGAAGTGGTTGTTGGAACAGACCTAGTGGAGAGAACAGGGGGAGGTTGGAGGTGAAACGTGTGGCACTGTGCATTTCTCCCTTCCCTCACCCACAGGCAAACTCATCTTAGATACACTATACATGGTAACAGGAAAGGTTCCTAAGTCAGGGGAAACAATAACCAGGATAGTGACACCGCTGTTGAGATTAGAAGGAGGTTAACTGCAGCCAACCTAAGCTTCTCTGACTTAAGAAAACAGCTCAATAGATGAACACTTCTGATACAGCTTGGAAGACTAAGATCTCTATAAAACTTTGGTAACCATAAGCTTATGTCTGGACCTAATCATTGGACATCATCTAAAGCTACCAAAAAAGAGCTCACTATATCCTGGGTCAATGTACGACACATCCCAATCTTTAAAAATCAATAAGAAAATATATTTTTATAAAATAATTTAAACCATAATGGGACATCAGCCCCAGATTAGGGCCACCCCAAAAATAAATATTGACTGACCCAGGAGGAAATTCAACTCCCAACCTTCTGAACCAAGCGTTCTGTGACCCTCACCCCTATGTGCTTAGCTATCAGGTCCTGTACCACTTATTCAATTATTACTATTGGTCAAGAAAAGGAATCTTCCCACCTAATAACCTAAAATAATTCTTATCTGATTTTTTAAAATACAATCATAATTTTCTTTATTAAATATTTAATGATACTAGTGTTCAAAATGAATTCCAGCAGCGGGAAATTAGAAAATAGAAAACAACTAGTTTAACTAATAACATTTTTATTGTTATCTTTTGTTCAGTTAGTTAATTTTTTTTTTATGTCTGTATATTTTATGTATACACATTAAGAATACCAGTGAGTTGTTAAAAATACATTACTTCTTTAACCAATAAAGATTTAAGAATTGATTTACATATTTTGGGACTCCACTTTGTTAATCTATTAAACCATTTTCAATGAAACTTTAGCTCTACTTCAGTCCTGAAGATTGAAAACAAAATCTTCCAGAATAAATTAAATGAAATCAAGATACTAAATAATTGTATTACAAAAAACTTGAATAAACCATATCAAATTTGCGGATTTTGTATTTTGGTTTGATTTTATCTCTAGATGTTGCCTAAAAATCACCCAAAAATGGAATAATCATTTTTGCATTTTTTTTTAGTTGATTTTGAAAGAAACAGTAATTTATAACCTTTTTAGTGAGTGTAAATAATAATAATATAATAAATAAAATCATATCTTCTCTAGAATTCTCAGCTCAGTTCCAAGTTTTATTTAATATGAGATGCAGCATTACAAAACCATTTTCTAATTAAATTTTTTTTCTTGAACAGTTCTTGTACTAGATTAACATGAAGTAGGATAATTTTTTTTAGAACTATGATTTAACTGATTTAAGAAGTAATGAAATAATCTAAAAAAAAAAAAAAAAATTAAAGACTGGAAAGTGGGCTTGGCTGATTTTGGAGTTCTGTGACTAATGTTTTAAGTAATCTTTACAACTTAAGTAAGCAATGAGTAATTTTAATACTGATAATTTAAGTCATGCTTACAAGGATTTTCAAAAAAGTTAAAACATTTGAAAATAATTATGATAGTAAAAAGATAATTAAATATAAATATATATTAATAAGAAAAAATATTCAGATAAGGAGACTGTAATTCAAACAATTATAGGAGTATATTCTAGACAAATGAATAATCTATTATAACTATTATCATACAGACTTGGTGTTTGATTCAATAAATAAATATTATATTAAATATTTAAATTGACATTCACTATCCCCTTTATCATTTAATCTTTGAAAACCAGATATACAGCATCTTAATAAATATATCAAATTATGATAAAGATAAGGTTGGAAGATAATAGAGGTAGTTACCAAACCATGTTTAGAATATTGTTATTATTTACTATTAA